>NC_069499.1:1069283035-1069583035 GCF_027579735.1 Bombina bombina
ACACTTCACACTTTTTCCAAATTTTACAAATTTGACACTTTCGCTTCTTCGGAGGCTGGTTTTGGGAGAAAGGTTCTACAGGCAGTGGTTCCTTCTGTTTAATGTTCCTGCCTTGTCCCTCCCATCATCCGTGTACTTAGCTTTGGTATGGGTATCCCATAAGTAATGGATGACCCGTGGACTGAACACACTTAACAAGAGAAAACATAATTTATGCTTACCTGATAAATTTATTTCTCTTGTAGTGTGTTCAGTCCACGGCCCGCCCTGTCTTTTTAAGGCAGGTTCTAAATTTTAAAAATTATAACTCCAGTCACCACTGCACCTTATAGTTTCTCCTTTCTCGTCTTGTTTCGGTCGAATGACTGGATATGATATGTGAGGGGAGGAGCTATATAGCAGCTCTGCTTGGGTGATCCTCTTGCAACTTCCTGTTGGGAAGGAGAATATATCCCATAAGTAATGGATGACCCGTGGACTGAACACACTACAAGAGAAATAAATTTATCAGGTAAGCATAAATTATGTGGGGGTTTTTTTAGCGCCTTGTTGCGCAGTTAAAATTCTAGCACAGTCTTCCTGCTTCTTCCTCCTTGATCCAGGACATCTCTAGAGAGCTCAGGGGTCTTCAAAATTCTTTTTTGAGGGAGGTAATCAGTCACAGCAGACCTGTGACAGTGTGTTTGACTGTGATAAAAGCGTTAAATCTTAATTTGATTATCCGTTTTTGGGTATTGAGGGGTGAATCATCCTTTTGCTAATGGGTGCAATCCTCTGCTAATTAATACATTTACTGTTAAAAATTGTTGACTATAACTGAATTAGTTCATTGTTATTCAACTGTGTTTTTGAAAAGCGCTGCAGCGTTTTTTATATTGCTTGTAAACTTATTGAAAGTAATTTCCAAGCTTGCTAGCTTCATTGCTAGTCTGTTTAAACATGTCTGATACAGAGGGATCTGCTTGTTCATTATGTTTAAAAGCCGATGTGGAGCCCAATAGAAATATGTGTACCAATTGTATTGATATTACTTTAAATAAAAGTCAGTCTTTACCGATAAAGAAATTATCACCAGACAACGAGGGGGAAGTTATGCCGTCTAACTCTCCTCACGTGTCAGTACCTTCGCCTCCCGCTCGGGAGGTGCGTGAGATTGTGGCGCCAAGTACATCAAGGCCCTTACAAATCACTTTACATGATATGGCTAATGTTATGAAAGAAGTATTATCCAATCTGCCCGAGTTAAGAGGCAAGCGCGATAGCTCTGGGTTAAGGACAGAGCGCGCCGATGACACGAGAGCCATGTCGGATACTGCGTCACAATTTGCAGAACATGAGGACGGAGAGCTTCATTCTGTGGGTGACGGTTCTGATTCGGGGAGACCGGATTCAGAAATTTCAAATTTTAAATTTAAGCTTGAGAACCTCCGCGTGTTGCTAGGGGAGGTGTTAGCGGCTCTGAATGATTGTGACACGGTGGCAATCCCAGAGAAATTATGTAGGCTGGATAAATACTATGCGGTACCGGTGTGTACTGACGTTTTTCCTATACCGAAAAGGCTTACAGAGATTTTTAGCAAGGAGTGGGATAGACCTGGTGTGCCCTTTTCCCCTCCTCCGATATTTAGAAAAATGTTCCCTATAAACACCGCCACACGAGACTTATGGCAGCCGGTCCCTAAGGTGGAGGGAGCAGTTTCTACTTTAGCCAAGAGAGAGCTCAGGGGTCTTCCAAATTCGTTTTTGAGGGAGGTAATCAGTCACAGCAGACCTGTGACAGTGTGTTTGACTGTGATAAAAGCTTTAAATCTTAATTTGATTATCCGTTTTTGGGTATTGAGGGGTGAATCATCCTTTTGCTAATGGGTGCAATCCTCTGCTAATTAATACATTTACTGTTAAAAATTGTTGACTATAACTGAATTAGTTCATTGTTATTCAACTGTGTTTTTGAAAAGCGCTGCAGCGTTTTTTATATTGCTTGTAAACTTATTGAAAGTAATTTCCAAGCTTGCTAGCTTCATTGCTAGTCTGTTTAAACATGTCTGATACAGAGGGATCTGCTTGTTCATTATGTTTAAAAGCCGATGTGGAGCCCAATAGAAATATGTGTACCAATTGTATTGATATTACTTTAAATAAAAGTCAGTCTTAACCGATAAAGAAATTATCACCAGACAACGAGGGGGAAGTTATGCCGTCTAACTCTCCTCACGTGTCAGTACCTTCGCCTCCCGCTCGGGAGGTGCGTGAGATTGTGGCGCCAAGTACATCAAGGCCCTTACAAATCACTTTACATGATATGGCTAATGTTATGAAAGAAGTATTATCCAATCTGCCCGAGTTAAGAGGCAAGCGCGATAGCTCTGGGTTAAGGACAGAGCGCGCCGATGACACGAGAGCCATGTCGGATACTGCGTCACAATTTGCAGAACATGAGGACGGAGAGCTTCATTCTGTGGGTGACGGTTCTGATTCGGGGAGACCGGATTCAGAAATTTCAAATTTTAAATTTAAGCTTGAGAACCTCCGCGTGTTGCTAGGGGAGGTGTTAGCGGCTCTGAATGATTGTGACACGGTGGCAATCCCAGAGAAATTATGTAGGCTGGATAAATACTATGCGGTACCGGTGTGTACTGACGTTTTTCCTATACCGAAAAGGCTTACAGAGATTTTTAGCAAGGAGTGGGATAGACCTGGTGTGCCCTTTTCCCCTCCTCCGATATTTAGAAAAATGTTCCCTATAAACACCGCCACACGAGACTTATGGCAGCCGGTCCCTAAGGTGGAGGGAGCAGTTTCTACTTTAGCCAAACGTACCACTATCCCGGTGGAGGATAGTTGTGCTTTCTCAGATCCAATGGATAAAAAATTAGAGGGTTACCTTAAGAAAATGTTTGTTCAACAAGGTTTTATATTACAGCCCCTTGCATGCATTGCGCCTGTCACTGCTGCAGCGGCATTCTGGTTTGAGTCTCTGGAAGAGGCGATTCGCACAGCACCATTGGATGAGATTTTGAGCAAGCTTAGAACGCTTAAGCTAGCTAATGCGTTTGTTTCGGATGCCGTAGTGCATTTAACCAAACTTACGGCTAAGAATTCCGGATTCGCCATACAGACGCCCAGAGCGCTATGGCTTAAATCCTGGTCAGCAGATGTAACTTCTAAATCTAAACTACTGAATATTCCTTTCAAAGGGCAGACCTTATTCGGGCCCGGCTTGAAGGAAATTATTGCTGACATTACTGGAGGTAAGGGCCACTCCCTTCCTCAGGACAGGGCCAAATCAAAGGCCTTTGGCTAATTTTCGTGCCTTTCGTAATTTCAAGGCAGGAGCAGCATCAACTTCCTCTGCTCCAAAACAGGAAGGAACTACTGCTCGTTACAGACAAGGTTGGAAAGGCAACCAGTCATGGAACAAGGGCAAGCAGGCCAGAAAGCCTACTCCCGCCCCTAAGACAGAATGAAGACAGGGCCCCCTTTCCGGAGACGGATCTAGTGGGGGGCAGACTTTCTCTCTTCGCCCAGGCTTGGGCAAGAGATGTACAGGATCCCTGGACGTTGGAGATTATATCTCAGGATACCTTCTGGATTTCAAAACTTCTCCTCCACAAGGGAGGTTTCACCTGTCAAGGTTATCAACAAACCTAATAAAGAAAGAGGCATTTCTACAATGTGTACAAGACCTCTTAGTGATGGGAGTGATCCACCCAGTTCCGCGAACGGAACAAGGGCAAGGGTTTTACTCAAATCTGTTTGTGGTTCCCAAAAAAGAGGGTACCTTCAGACCAATCTTAGACTTAAAAATCTTAAACAAATTCCTAAGGGTTCCATCGTTCAAGATGGAAACCATTCGGACCATCCTACCCATGATCCAAGAGGGTCAGTATATGACCACAGTGGATTTAAAGGATGCCTACCTTCACATACCGATTAACAAAGATCATTATCGGTACCTAAGGTTTGCCTTTCTAGACAGGCATTACCAGTTTGTAGCTCTTCCCTTCGGGTTAGCTACGGCTCCGAGAATTTTTACAAAGGTTCTGGGTTCGCTTCTGGCGGTACTAAGACTGCGAGGCATAGCGGTGGCTCCGTACCTAGACGACATTCTGATACAAGCGTCAAGTTTTCAAAATGCAAAGTCTCATACAGAGATAGTTCTAGCATTTCTGAGGTCGCATGGGTGGAATGTGAACATGGAAAAGAGTTCTCTGTTTCCACTCACAAGGGTCCCTTTCCTAGGGACTCTTATAGATTCTGTAGAGATGAAGATTTACCTGACGGAGTCCAGGTTATCAAAAATTCTAAATGCTTGCCGTGTCCTTCATTCCATTCCAAGCCCATCAGTAGCTCAGTGCATGGAAGTAATCGGCTTAATGGTTGCGGCAATGGACATAGTGCCATTTGCGCGCCTGCATCTCAGACCGCTGTATGCATGCTAAGTCAGTGGAATGGGGATTACTCAGATCTGTCCCCTTTACTGTATCTGGACCAGGAGACCAGGGATTCTCTTCTCTGGTGGTTGTCTCGGGTTCATCTGTCCAAAGGAATGACCTTTCGCTGACCAGATTGGACGATTGTAACGACAGATGCCAGCCTACTAGGCTGGGGCGCAGTCTGGAACTCCCTAAAGGCTCAGGGATCGTGGACTCAGGAGGAGAAACTCCTTCCAATAAACATTCTGGAATTAAAAGCAATATTCAATGCTCTTCTAGCTTGGCCTCAGTTAGCAACACTGAGGTTCATCAGGTTTCAGTCGGACAACATCACGACTGTAGCTTACATCAATCATCAAGGAGGAACCAGGAGTTCCCTAGCGATGTTAGAAATCTCAAAGATAATTCGCTGGGCAGAGTCTCACTCTTGCCACCTGTCAGCGATCTACATCCCAGGTGTGGAGAACTGGGAGGCGGACTTTCTAAGTCGCCAGACTTTTCATCCGGGGGAGTGGGAACTTCATCCGGAGATATTTGCTCAACTGATTCTTCGTTGGGGCAAACCGGAACTGGATCTCATGGCATCTCGCCAGAATGCCAAGCTTCCTTGCTACGGATCCAGGTCCAGGGACCCGGGAGCGGTGCTGATAGATGCACTAGCAGCCCCTTGGGTTTTCAACATGGCTTATGTGTTTCCACCTTTTCCGTTACTGCCTCGACTGATTGCCAAGATCAAACAGGAGAGAGCATCAGTGATTCTGATAGCGCCTGCGTGGCCACGCAGGACCTGGTATGCAGACCTAGTGGACATGTCGTCCTGTCCACCATGGTCTCTGCCTCTGAGGCAGGACCTTCTAATTCAGGGTCCTTTCAACCATCCAAACCTAATTTCTCTGAGGCTGACTGCATGGAGATTGAACGCTTGATTCTATTGAAGCGTGGTTTCTCGGAGTCGGTTATTGATACATTAATACAGGCTCGGAAACCTGTGACCAGAAAAATTTACCATAAGATATGGCGTAAATATTTATATTGGTGTGAATCCAAGAGTTACTCATGGAGTAAGGTTAGGATTCCTAGTATATTGTCTTTTCTACAAGAGGGTTTAGAAAAGGGTTTATCCGCTAGTTCGCTAAAGGGACAGATTTCTGCTCTGTCTATTCTTTTACACAAGCGTCGGGCAGAGAATCCAGACGTCCAGGCTTTTTGTCAGGCTTTGGCTAGGATTAAGCCTGTGTTTAAAACTGTTGCTCCTCTGTGGAGCTTAAACTTGGTTCTTAAAGTTCTTCAGGGTGTTCCGTTTGAACCCCTTCATTCCATTGATATTAAGCTTTTATCTTGGAAAGTTCTGTTTTTGATGGCTATTTCCTCGGCTCGAAGAGTCTCTGAGTTATCTGCCTTACATTGTGATTCTCCTTATCTGATTTTCCATTCAGACAAGGTAGTCCTGCGTACTAAACCTGGGTTTTTACCTAAGGTTGTTTCTAACAGGAATATCAATCAAGAGATTGTTGTTCCATCATTATGTCCTAACCCTTCTTCAAAGAAGGAACGTCTTTTGCATAATCTAGACGTGGTCCGTGCCCTGAAGTTCTACTTACAGGCAACTAAAGATTTTCGGCAAACTTCTTCTCTGTTTGTCGTTTACTCTGGACAGAGGAGAGGTCAAAAGGCTTCGGCTTTCTCTCTCTCTTTTTGGCTTCGTAGCATAATACGTTTAGCCTATGAGACTGCTGGACAGCAGCCTCCTGAAAGAATTACAGCTCATTCCACTAGAGCTGTGGCTTCCACCTGGGCCTTTAAGAATGAGGCCTCTGTTGAACAGATTTGCAAGGCTGCAACTTGGTCTTCACTTCATACTTTTTCCAAATGTTACAAATTTGACACTTTTGCTTCTTCGGAGGCTGTTTTTGGGAGAAAGGTTCTACAGGCAGTGGTTCCTTCTGTTTAATGTTCCTGCCTTGTCCCTCCCATCATCCGTGTACTTTAGCTTTGGTATTGGTATCCCATAAGTAATGGATGACCCGTGGACTGAACACACTTAACAAGAGAAAACATAATTTATGCTTACCTGATAAATTTATTTCTCTTGTAGTGTGTTCAGTCCACGGCCCGCCCTGTCTTTTTTTGAGGCAGGTTCTAAATTTTAAATTATAACTCCAGTCACCACTGCACCCTATAGTTTCTCCTTTCTCGTCTTGTTTCGGTCGAATGACTGGATATGACATGTGAGGGGAGGAGCTATATAGCAGCTCTGCTTGGGTGATCCTCTTGCAACTTCCTGTTGGGAAGGAGAATATATCCCATAAGTAATGGATGACCCGTGGACTGAACACACTACAAGAGAAATAAATTTATCAGGTAAGCATAAATTATGTTTTTGTTGTTCAAAATAACTCCTTTGGTATCTAGAAACCATCATCTAAACTGAAAATATGAATAACAAACATTCTCTGTAAAGCTATGCAAATATTAGAAATTAACAGTGATTAATCTCCCAGTGGGGGTTAGGAGAGATACAGAGATTTTTGTATCGGAAATAGCTGGTTGTGCTCAGCTGTATTTGGCATTTCAACACCTAACTATGTTTAGACCTAGTGCTTTACCTGCAGATCATTTTTATTGGCATATCTTTGAGAACACAAGTTGATGATTTTACTGAGCAATACCAACAATTTTAAATACAAAACAATTATTAAGGTATATAAACCTATATATTTAATACAATGTTCCTTAAATTGTTTACACATAGTTCATTTAACTTTTTATCAATTAAAATAGTTTATTTTGCCTGTTAAAACCTCCACCAATACTGAAAATATGAAAGCTTTTCTCTAGAGAATACAAACATAAGGTAAATAAGAATGCTCAACAGGGGAAACCAGGTTTCCAATAAATTGTTTCTTTAAATGTGACTAAGTTTAAATCATGTGATTTCTCTATACTTTATTTATTTATATATGTAAATATATATACCATATAGCATGTAAATCATGGTTTGAAATAAATATGTTTATTCAATTGTAGCATAAATACTTGTTGTTTATTTGTTTTTTTTCGTTCTGGATTTGAATATCAGTCAAATTCACTGGACCTTAAAAATAGATTAAAAAATATATCTATTCTTCATCATCTATATTCCATAAATACACAATTATGCCTCAAAAGAGCTGTAATGGGTTATTACGCATAGTTGACCTTACTACTATGACTAAAACAGGCATATATGTATTGTCTACTCTTTTTGTACTCTCTGATGTTCAGAAATTCATGGAAAATGTATTATTATTATTATGGTTCTATGAAAAAAAAAAATCTTTGTGGCATTGTGCCACTGGAAGTTATGAAATATAATGTTCTTTTATACAAATGTATTGAGAGACACATCTATATTGATCATAATTTTATATATGTTTATCTTTAAAAAACAAAAAAGAACCAGCGCTAAAACTATAAAAAAGCACACGTTTAGAAGAATACTTCATATAAAAGTCAAAATGAGTAAGAATCCAGCAACCATAAAAGGGAATCCACAAGTCAAACACAGAAAAAGTGCAGCTCTGATTCAAATGTAGATACTGTATATAGCAAACGGCTAAATGATATGCATAAAAATTTCACAAGAGACAGATGTAAAAATCCGCAAAATAGAGCTGAGCCATCCAGTAGTCTGTGTGGATGATCCACTATCCTCCATAGAGCGCGCTGCTCAGCAGTGGACAGGTAATTGAAACTCCCGGTCACTGATGTAACTATGAATTTATATGCGAGTCCTAATATCTCAACATCTTTATTTTGTCTCTTTAGCTTTGCTTTCGGCTCGTTGATATCTGCTGTGGATCCAGTAGCCACCATTGCAATCTTTAATGCCCTTAATGTGGACCCTGTACTCAACATGTTAGTGTTTGGCGAAAGCATTTTGAATGATGCAGTCTCCATTGTCTTAACAAAGTAAGTAAACGTAAAACAGATTCGACAAAGAAAGGAATGCAGAGCCTGTGCTTCCAAGCTACAATATGAAATATTACACAAGAAAAAACAACATAAAGTGTTGCATGAAAAATTTTGAAAATTATGATATAGAAAATGAAAAAATAATAAAAAAGGGATAAACAGTCAATGCAAAGTCACCCCAATCATTGTATAAAAAACAGATTGAATAGAATATCACACCTGCTGGTTTGGGTAAGAACCTGGGTGGATTAAAATCTTGGTGGAGTCTTTCCGATAAGATGATTTTATACTCATGTGCCTGTAACTCCAGATAGCAATCTCAGGTAGTGATGCCAATGGGTGCTGCTCCAATAACACAGAGAGGACTGTGATCCACCTCCCAGAAGGAACCTGAAATAAAAAAGAAGAAAAGAGCGCGGCCCACTCTGTGTAAAAGTATTTATTACACTGAATATAGCGCAAATAAAAACAGATGTACCAGATAATGGATTAAAATGTGCACAAAATAAGTATCGCCAAAAGTCCTCCAATTCCTTCCTGTGATCACAGCGTGACCCGAGTGTCTTACTTTCCCAGGATAGCGGAACAACTCACAATAGTATCTGCCTGTGTCGGTAGGACCTAAGGACTCTAAAATCCTTAACCCGTTTCCCTGGGTTCCGACCCGACTTTCTCAAGAGTTGAGAAAGTCGGGTCGGAAACTGAAGAAAAGCGTTGATGATTTCCATCTAAAGGGGAGGAGAGTCCACGGATTCATTCATTACTTTTGTGAATAAAAACCTGGCCACCAGCAGGAGGCAAAGACACCCCAGCCAAAGGCTTAAATACCTCTCCCACTCCCCTCATCCCCCAGTCATTCTTTGCCTTTCGTCACAGGAGGATGGCAGAGAAGTGCCGAAGATTCGGAGTAGTCTCTTATGGAGGGTAGTACTCTTCGGAATGGGACTGGAGTTTTAAGTAATCCTGTCAGTCTCTCAGTGAGAGCCTGGGTGAAAGTTAGAGTCTGGAGATGCAGGGAGAGTCTTTCTGCGAAACCATCCCGACTCATAGTAACAGCTCCACAAGCATTCAGCGTTGAATAGTTTCGCTGCCTGCTTTTTGCTCTCAAGTCCATGTCAGGAGCAATGCTTCTACCTGTCACACTTGAAGGGCCATGTTCCTGTTCCACGGCATAGATTCTGGTAAGATCGTTTCATTTTTATACATAATGATAACACTGAAGACAGGGCCGCAGTGTGGTGCTTTACTGCAGGGGCGGTCCTGCGAGGCATCCCCTTTGACCGGGTGTGGCATCCCATGTGACCTGGTGTGGCAGTCTCCACTCCCTCTGTTGATCAGCGGCGCAGGAGACAAAGCAGTTTCTGTAGTCCGGGTCATAGGAGGCGGTGAGTGCCCCGGCCATTGGCGTATAAAGGTGCCTGTTTATTAAGTTTTCTAGTCTGTAAAAAAAGCGCAAGCTATGGAGGACTCTGACACGTTAGAGGGTACTCCCTCTTTAACAAAGTCTCAGTCCTGTGTTTATTGTGAGGAGGTTCTTGTAAATCAGCCTGCTCAACTATGTTCCACATGCCTCGATAAGGTTGCAACATCCAAAAATAAAAGGATTACTAGTACTACTGAGCCGTCCACCTCTGAGGGTTCCCCGTCCCGTGAGGTGCGTTCCCTGCTTTCAGCGCCCCAGGGTCCAACCGTTACTCCTACGGGAGAGATTTGTTGGCTGTCAAATTTTGCGGATCACCTGCAAACGGCGGTATCGAAAGTGATCCATGCCTTACCACATTCTACTAAGCGCAAGCGTAGGGCGTATCAGGGCGGCCAAGCCCAGGGGTCGTCTGCACCTATGGGAATACCAGAAGTATTATACGATGACGAGGCCCACTTCGACTCTTTGGAGGAGGCTTCCTCTGGGTCAGAGTCTGTGTCATATCATCCTCGGGCTGCAGAGGAGCCTGACTTTAGGTTTAGCATAGAGAATTTGTGCTTTTTGCTGAAGCAAGTGCTTGCTACTCTGGAGGTATACGAGGACAGGGTGGTGCCTCAGACCTTCCCGGTTCCCATTAAGATGACTAATTTTTTTTAAGAATGAATGGGAGCGATTAGGTTCTTCCTTTTCCCCTTCTTCTCCCTTAAAGAAACTGTTCCCCATTCCGGACTCTTAGCTCGAGCTGTGGGGGACTGTCACTAAGGTGGATGGTGCTATTTCCACGCTCGCGAAGCGGACAACTATTCCTCTCGAGGATAGTTCGTCATTTATAGAGCCCATGGATAAAAATTTGGAAAACATGTTAAGGAAAATGTTTCAGCACATAGTTTGTTTTTCAACCGACAGTTGAATCCCTGTGTGATATGGTCGAGAGGGAGACTTCCGTCGACGAGATACAGGATAAGATTAAGGAGTTGAAGGTCGCCAATTCTTTCATTTGTGACGCCAATATGCAAATTATTTGCCTGAATGCAAAGGTTTCAGGATTCTCCATTTTAGCTCGCAGGGCTCTGTGGCTAAAGTCTTGGTCTGTGGACATGACCTCTAAGTCGAGGCTGTTGTCCCTGCCTATTCAAGTAAAGATTCTGTTCGGTCCAGGATTGGATTCAATCATATCCACGGTTATGGGAGGCAAGGGAGCTTTCCTACCGCAGGATAAGAAGGCTAAGTCTAAAGGATCTACTTTTTGTCCCTTTTGTGCGGACAAGTCCTGGGAAGCGGTCTTTCTCAGCAGACAATCCTTCCATCCGGGGGAATGGTCTCTTCACCCCGAAGTTTTTGCAGAGATTTGTCTCAGATGGGGAACGCCGGAGATAGATCTCATGGCGTCCAGACTCAATTGCAAGCTACCCCAATACGAGTCGAGTTCGAGGGATCCCCAGGCAGAGCTGATAGATGCCATAGTGGTGCCTTGGGGATTCAGCCTAGTTTACATTTTTCCGCCGTTTACCACTTATACCTTGTGTAGTGGCACGCATCAAGCAGGAGCAAGCTTCGGCCATCCTGATTGCTCCATCGTGGCCGCGGAGGACGTGGTTTGCGGATATGGTGGGGTTGTCATCCTCTCCGCCATGGAGGTTACCTTGCCACAGGGATCTGCTGGAACATGGTCCCTTTCGACATCAATATCTGGGTTTTTTGAGGCTGACTGCGTGGAGATTGAACGTTTAGTCTTAGCCAAGAGAGGTTTCTCCAACATAGGTGTGTCCGGTCCACGGCGTCATCCTTACTTGTGGGATATTCTCTTCCCCAACAGGAAATGGCAAAGAGCCCAGCAAAGCTGGTCACATGATCCCTCCTAGGCTCCGCCTACCCCAGTCATTCTCTTTGCCGTTGTACAGGCAACATCTCCACGGAGATGGCTTAGAGTTTTTTAGTGTTTAACTGTAGTTTTTATTATTCAATCAAGAGTTTGTTATTTTGAAATAGTGCTGGTATGTACTATTTACTCAGAAACAGAAAAGAGATGAAGATTTCTGTTTGTATGAGGAAAATGATTTTAGCAACCGTAACTAAAATCCATGGCTGTTCCACACAGGACTGTTGAGAGCAATTAACTTCAGTTGGGGGAACAGTATGCAGTCTCTTGCTGCTTGAGGTATGACACATTCTAACAAGACGATGTAATGCTGGAAGCTGTCATTTTCCCTATGGGATCCGGTAAGCCATGTTTATTACGATCGTAAATAAGGGCTTCACAAGGGCTTATTAAGACTGTAGACTTTTTCTGGGCTAAATCGATTCATTATTAACACATATTTAGCCTTGAGGAATCATTTTATCTGGGTATTTTGATATAATAATATCGGCAGGCACTGTATTAGACACCTTATTCCTTAGGGGCTTTCCCAAAGCATAAGCAGAGCCTCATTTTCGCGCCGGTGTGGCGCACTTGTTTTTGAGAGGCATGGCATGCAGTCGCATGTGAGAGGAGCTCTGATAATTAGAAAAGACTTTCTGAAGGCGTCATTTGGTATCGTATTCCCCTTTGGGCTTGGTTGGGTCTCAGCAAAGCAGATACCAGGGACTGTAAAGGGGTTAAAGTTTAAAACGGCTCCGGTTCCGTTATTTTAAGGGTTAAAGCTTCCAAGTTTGGTGTGCAATACTTTTAAAGCTTTAAGACACTGTGGTGAAAATTTGGTGAATTTTGCACAATTCCTTCATGTTTTTTCGCAATTGCAGTAATAAAGTGTGTTCAGTTTAAAATTTAAAGTGACAGTAACGGTTTTATTTTAAAACGTTTTTGTACTTTGTTATCAAGTTTATGCCTGTTTAACATGTCTGAACTACCAGATAGACTGTGTTCTGAATGTGGGGAAGCCAGAATTCCTATTCATTTAAATAAATGTGATTTATGTGATAATGACAATGATGCCCAAGATGATTCCTCAAGTGAGGGGAGTAAGCATGGTACTGCATCATTCCCTCCTTCGTCTACACGAGTCTTGCCCACTCAGGAGGCCCCTAGTACATCTAGCGCGCCAATACTCCTTACTATGCAACAATTAACGGCTGTAATGGATAATTCTGTCAAAAACATTTTAGCCAAAATGAACACTTGTCAGCGTAAGCGCGGCTGCTCTGTTTTAGATACTGAAGAGCATGGCAACGCTGATACTAATATCTCTGAAGGGCCCCTAACCCAGTCTGATGGGGCCAGGGAGGTTTTGTCTGAGGGAGAAATTACTGATTCAGGGAACATTTCTCAACAGGCTGAACCTGATGTGATTGCATTTAAATTTAAGTTGGAACATCTCCGCATTTTGCTTAAGGAGGTATTATCCACTCTGGATGATTGTGACAAGTTGGTCATCCCAGAGAAACTATGTAAAATGGACAAGTTCCTAGAGGTGCCGGGGCTCCCAGAAGCTTTTCCTATACCCAAGCGGGTGGCGGACATTGTTAATAAAGAATGGGAAAGGCCCGGTATTCCTTTCGTCCCTCCCCCCATATTTAAAAAATTGTTTCCTATGGTCGACCCCAGAAAGGACTTATGGCAGACAGTCCCCAAGGTCGAGGGAGCGGTTTCCACTTTAAACAAACGCACCACTATACCCATAGAGGATAGTTGTGCTTTCAAAGATCCTATGGATAAAAAATTAGAAGGTTTGCTTAAAAAGTATTATCAGCAGGGTTACCTTCTACAACCAATTTCATGCATTGTCCCTGTCGCTACAGCCGCATGTTTCTGGTTCGATGAGCTGATAAAGGCGGTCGATAGTGATTCTCCTCCTTATGAGGAGATTATGGACAGAATCAATGCTCTCAAATTGGCTAATTCTTTCACCCTAGACGCCACTTTGCAATTGGCTAGGTTAGCGGCTAAGAATTCTGGGTTTGCTATTGTGGCGCGCAGAGCGCTTTGGTTGAAATCTTGGTCGGCTGATGCGTCTTCCAAGAACAAGCTACTTAACATTCCTTTCAAGGGGAAAACGCTGTTTGGCCCTGACTTGAAAGAGATTATCTCTGATATCACTGGGGGTAAGGGCCACGCCCTTCCTCAGGATCGGCCTTTCAAGGCAAAAAATAAACCTAATTTTCGTCCCTTTCGTAGAAACGGACCAGCCCAAGGTGCTACGTCCTCTAAGCAAGAGGGTAATACTTCTCAAGCCAAGCCAGCTTGGAGACCAATGCAAGGCTGGAACAAGGGAAAGCAGGCCAAGAAACCTGCCACTGCTACCAAGACTGCATGAAATGTTGGCCCCCGATCCGGGACCGGATCTGGTGGGGGGCAGACTCTCTCTCTTCGCTCAGGCTTGGGCAAGAGATGTTCTGGATCCTTGGGCGCTAGAAATAGTCTCCCAAGGTTATCTTCTGGAATTCAAGGGACTTCCCCCAAGGGGGAGGTTCCACAGGTCTCAGTTGTCTTCAGACCACATAAAAAGACAGGCATTCTTACATTGTGTAGAAGACCTGTTAAAAATGGGAGTGATTCATCCTGTTCCATTAAGAGAACAAGGGATGGGGTTCTACTCCAATCTGTTCATAGTTCCCAAAAAAGAGGGAACGTTCAGACCAATCTTAGATCTCAAGATCTTAAACAAGTTTCTCAAGGTTCCATCGTTCAAGATGGAAACCATTCGAACTATTCTTCCTTCCATCCAGGAAGGTCAATTCATGACCACGGTGGATTAAAGGATGCGTATCTACATATTCCTATCCACAAGGAACATCATCGGTTCCTAAGGTTCGCATTCCTGGACAAACATTACCAGTTCGTGGCGCTTCCTTTCGGATTAGCCACTGCTCCAAGGATTTTCACAAAGGTACTAGGGTCCCTTCTAGCTGTGCTAAGACCAAGGGGCATTGCTGTAGTACCTTACTTGGACGACATTCTGATTCAAGCGTCGTCCCTTCCTCAAGCAAAGGCTCACACGGACATCGTCCTGGCCTTTCTCAGATCTCACGGATGGAAAGTGAACGTGGAAAAGAGTTCTCTATCCCCGTCAACAAGGGTTCCCTTCTTGGGAACAATTATAGACTCCTTAGAAATGAGGATTTTTCTAACAGAGGCCAGAAAAACAAAACTTCTAGACTCTTGTCGGATACTTCATTCCGTTCCTCTTCCTTCCATAGCTCAGTGCATGGAAGTGATCGGGTTGATGGTAGCGGCAATGGACATAGTTCCTTTTGCGCGCATTCATCTAAGACCATTACAACTGTGCATGCTCAGTCAGTGGAATGGGGACTATACAGACTTGTCTCCGAAGATACAAGTAAATCAGAGGACCAGAGACTCACTCCGTTGGTGGCTGTCCCTGGACAACCTGTCACAAGGGATGACATTCCGCAGACCAGAGTGGGTCATTGTCACGACCGACGCCAGTCTGATGGGCTGGGGCGCGGTCTGGGGATCCCTGAAAGCTCAGGGTCTTTGGTCTCGGGAAGAGTCTCTTCTACCGATAAATATTCTGGAACTGAGAGCGATATTCAATGCTCTCAAGGCTTGGCCTCAGCTAGCGAGGGCCAAGTTCATACGGTTTCAATCAGACAACATGACAACTGTTGCGTACATCAACCATCAGGGGGGAACAAGGAGTTCCCTAGCGATGGAAGAAGTGACCAAAATCATTCTATGGGCGGAGTCTCACTCCTGCCACCTGTCTGCTATCCACATCCCAGGAGTGGAAAATTGGGAAGCGGATTTTCTGAGTCGTCAGACATTGCATCCGGGGGAGTGGGAACTTCATCCGGAAATTTTTGCCCAAGTCACTCAGCTGTGGGGCATTCCAGACATGGATCTGATGGCCTCTCGTCAGAACTTCAAAGTTCCTTGCTACGGGTCCAGATCCAGGGATCCCAAGGCGGCTCTAGTGGATGCACTAGTAGCACCTTGGACCTTCAAACTAGCTTATGTGTTCCCGCCATTTCCTCTCATCCCCAGGCTGGTAGCCAGGATCAATCAGGAGAGGGCGTCGGTGATCTTGATAGCTCCTGCGTGGCCACGCAGGACTTGGTATGCAGATCTGGTGAATATGTCATCGGCTCCACCTCGGAAGCTACCTTTGAGACGAGACCTTCTTGTTCAGGGTCCGTTCGAACATCCGAATCTGGTTTCACTCCAGCTGACTGCTTGGAGATTGAACGCTTGATTTTATCGAAGCGAGGATTCTCAGATTCTCTTATCGATACTCTTGTTCAGGCCAGAAAGCCTGTAACTAGAAAGATTTACCACAAAATTTGGAAAAAATATATCTGTTGGTGTGAATCTAAAGGATTCCCTTGGGACAAGGTTAAGATTCCTAGGATTCTATCCTTCCTTCAAGAAGGATTGGAAAAAGGATTATCTGCAAGTTCCCTGAAGGGACAGATTTCTGCCTTGTCGGTGTTACTTCACAAAAAACTGGCTGCTGTGCCAGATGTTCAAGCCTTTGTTCAGGCTCTGGTTAGAATTAAGCCTGTTTACAAACCTTTGACTCCTCCTTGGAGTCTCAATTTAGTTCTTTCAGTTCTTCAGGGGGTTCCGTTTGAACCCTTGCATTCCGTTGATATTAAATTATTATCTTGGAAAGTTTTGTTTTTAGTTGCAATTTCTTCTGCCAGAAGAGTTTCAGAATTATCTGCTCTGCAGTGTTCTCCTCCTTATCTGGTGTTCCATGCAGATAAGGTGGTTTTACGTACTAAACCTGGTTTTCTTCCAAAAGTTGTTTCTAACAAGAACATTAACCAGGAGATTATCGTACCTTCTCTGTGTCCGAAACCAGTTTCAAAGAAGGAACGTTTGTTGCACAATTTGGATGTTGTTCGCGCTCTAAAATTCTATTTAGATGCTACAAAGGATTTTAGACAAACATCTTCCTTGTTTGTTGTTTATTCCGGTAAAAGGAGAGGTCAAAAAGCAACTTCTACCTCTCTCTCTTTTTGGATTAAAAGCATCATCAGATTGGCTTACGAGACTGCCGGACGGCAGCCTCCCGAAAGAATCACAGCTCATTCCACTAGGGCTGTGGCTTCCACATGGGCCTTCAAGAACGAGGCTTCTGTTGATCAGATATGTAGGGCAGCGACTTGGTCTTCACTGCACACTTTTACCAAATTTTACAAGTTTGATACTTTTGCTTCTTCTGAGGCTATTTTTGGGAGAAAGGTTTTGCAAGCCGTGGTGCCTTCCATTTAGGTGACCTGATTTGCTCCCTCCCTTCATCCGTGTCCTAAAGCTTTGGTATTGGTTCCCACAAGTAAGGATGACGCCGTGGACCGGACACACCTATGTTGGAGAAAACAGAATTTATGTTTACCTGATAAATTACTTTCTCCAACGGTGTGTCCGGTCCACGGCCCGCCCTGGTTTTTTAATCAGGTCTGATAATTTATTTTCTTTAACTACAGTCACCACGGTACCATATGGTTTCTCCTATGCAAATATTCCTCCTTAACGTCGGTCGAATGACTGGGGTAGGCGGAGCCTAGGAGGGATCATGTGACCAGCTTTGCTGGGCTCTTTGCCATTTCCTGTTGGGGAAGAGAATATCCCACAAGTAAGGATGACGCCGTGGACCGGACACACCGTTGGAGAAAGTAATTTATCAGGTAAACATAAATTCTGTTTTTTCTGAAAGTGTGATTGACACTCTAGTTCAGACAAGGAAACCAGTCACATCTATCATTACTTGTCCTGGTGTGAGAAGCATGGATATCCTTGGCACAAGGTGAAGGTATCCAGGATTCTGTATTTTCTCCAAGAAGGTTTGGAGAAGGGTTTTGCTGCTAGTTCCTTAAAGGGACAGATTTCAGCATTATCAGTCATGTTGCACAGGAGACTCGCTGAGCTTCCTGACATTCAATCTTTTGTTCAGGCTCTGTCTAGAATCAGACCTATCTTTAGGCAGTCTGCTCCCCCATGGAGCTTAAACTTGGTTCCGTTTGAGCCTATGCATTCTATTGACATTAAGATTCTGTCCTGGAAGGTTCTCTTCCTGTTGGCTATTGCATCGGCACACAGAGTATCTGAACTGGCTGCCTTGCAATTCGAGCCTCATCTGGTTTTTCATGCGGATAAGGCTGTTCTTCACACCGGTTTGGGGTTTCTTCCCAATTTGGTGTCTAACCATAACATCAATCAGGAAATAATTGTTCCTTCTTTGTGTCCTAACCTTCTAATCTTCTTCTAAAGAGAGGTTACTTCATAATCTAGATGTGGTTTGTGCCTTAAAGTTCTATCTTCAGGCTACAAAGGATTTCTGACAGTCTACATCTCTTTTTGTGGTGTATTCCGGGAAGTGCAAGGGGCAGAGGGCCTCTACTTCTACTCTACTTCTTTGTCCTTTTGATGAGGAGGTTGAATCGCTTGGCCTATGAGACAGCGGGACATAAGCCTCTTCAGAGTATCACGGCTCATTCAACTAGAGCTGTGGCTTCGTCTTGGGCCTTCAAGAATGAGGCCTTTATGGAGCAGATTTGTAAGGTCCTCCTTACACCAGGTCCTCTTTACACTCTTTTACAAAGTTTTACAAATTTGACGTTTTTGCTTCTGCGGAAGCTGTTTTTGGGAGAAAGATTTTACAGGCTGTGGTGCCCTCAGATTAGGGTTTGCCTTTTTACCCTCCCAGTGTCCTCTAAAGCTTGGGTTTATGTATCCCAAAAGTAATGAATTAAGCCGTGGACTCTCCTCCCCTTTAGATGGAAAACATAAATTATACTTACCTGATGATTTTTTTTTCATCGTGGGGAGGAGAGTCCACGGCTCCCGCCCGTAACTCCGGTGGGCGGACCTAAATTTAATTGATCTTCTGGCACCATTTATACCCTGATATTTCTCCTACTGTTCGTTGTTCCCTCGGCAGAATGACTGGGGGAAGAAGGGAGTTGGGAAGGTATTTAAGCCTTTGGCTGGGGTGTCTTTGCCTCCTCCTGGTTGCCAGGTTCTTTATTCCTAAAAGTAATGAATGAAGCCATGGACTCTCCTCCCCACGATGGAAATAAAATTATCAGCTAAGCATAATTTATGTTTCTTTCATGTAATTAGCAAGAGTCCATGAGCTAGTGACGTATGGGATATACATTCCTACCAGGAGGGGCAAAGTTTCCCAAACCTCAAAATGCCTATAAATACACCCCTCACCACACCCACAAATCAGTTTTACAAACTTTGCCTCCTGTGGAGGTGGTGAAGTAAGTTTGTGCTAGATTCTACGTTGATATGCGCTCCGCAGCAGGTTGGAGCCCGGTTTTCCTCTCAGCGTGCAGTGAATGTCAGAGGGATGTGAAGAGAGTATTGCCTATTTGAATTCAATGATCTCCTTCTACAGGGTCTATTTCATAGGTTCTCTGTTATCGGTCGTAGAGATTCATCTCTTACCTCCCTTTTCAGATCGACGATATACTCTTATATATACCATTACCTCTACTGATTCTCGTTTCAGTACTGGTTTGGCTTTCTACTACATGTAGATGAGTGTCCTGGGGTAAGTAAGTCTTATTTTCTGTGACACTCTAAGCTATGGTTCGGCACTTTTATATAAAGTTCTAAATATATGTGTTTAAACATTTATTTGCCTTGATTCAGGATGTTCAACATTCCTTATTTTCAGACAGTCAGTTTCATATTTGGGATAATGCATATGAATAATTCAATTTTTTCTTACCTTAAAATTTGACTTTTTTTCCTGTGGGCTGTTAGGCTCGCAGGGGCTGAAAATGCTTCATTTTATTGCGTCTTTCTTGGCGCAAAAAAATTTCTTGTCATTTCCGGCGTCATACGTGTCGCCGGAAGTTGCGTCATTTTTTGACGTTTTTGCGCAAAAAAATGTCGGCGTTACCGGATGTGGCGCCATTTTTGGCGCCAAAAGCATTTAGGCGCCAAATAATGTTGGCGCTAAAAAATTTGAGCGTCATTGTTGTCTCCACAATATTTAAGTCTCATTATTTATTGCTTCTGGTTGCTAGAAGCTTGTTCATTGGCATTTTTTTCCCATTCCTGAAACTGTCATTTAAGGAATTTGATCAATTTTGCTTTATATGTTGTTTTTTTCTATTACATATTGCAAGATGTCTCAGATGGACTCTGAATCAGAAGCCACTTCTGGAAAAACGCTTAACTGAGTTTCAGTTCTACCAAAGCTAAGTTCATTTATTTTAAATGTTATAAATGCTTATCTTTAGCTATGGTTTGTAATAAGTTATTATGTTATACTTTTACATGCGGAATCCATTAGTATTTATGCTTTATATATTTTCTTTTCTTACAAGAAATATTTAGAAGACTTATAAGAAATATTTTTCTGATTCTATGTTAAAGGCTTTGTCTGACTTTGTGCCTTCTAATAAAATTTTTAGGTCTTTTTCACTTCTTTTTTTTAATTATTGAAGTTTCAAATGACCAACAACATACTGATTTATCCTTCTCTGATGATGTTTTTTTCTCTTTCAGAAATTTTCTTCATCAGATATTGACACTAACAAATCTACTTTTTTATTATTTTTCTATTATTAAAGTACATTTGTTCTTTGTTGAAAAGGTGTTGATTATTTTGGATATTAAGGTAACTAGTTCTTTAAGACTAGCTGACATTATTTCTGCCTATTTATTTCTTCTGTGTTTTCAGAGGTTTTCTTTCCAATTCCCTATACTAGGGAATGGAATAGGCTGAGAATTTTCTTTTTTTTATTCTTCAAAGGTTTTAAACTATATTCTTTGCCAGCAGTTAAACTCAATTTGGAGGGTTCTCCAATTTATTGGGGCTATCTCTAATTCTACTAATTATGCTATTGTTTCTATAGCAAAATAGTATTTATTTTCCTTTAGATAGTTGTATCTTATTTATGGAAAATTATTTAGTTTCAGGTACTTTTCTTGGTCCTGTGATTTATTTGGATATTGCAATTGCTTCATTTTCTCTGTTTACTTTAAGATCAAGTATCAGATTATGATTTATTTTAGCATTGTTAAAGGGACAACATTTACTAGACTAGGTGCTGTTGCATTTTGTCTTGTTGTTTTGCATTTATTGATTATGCAAGTCCACTGTATTGGCTGGTCCTTTAAACTGGACTATCATGCTAATAATTTCATTTGTGTCTTCATTTTATTGAATATTTTCGCAAATGAGGGTTAATCTATGTATTTAGCTTTTTTAGCTAGAAGAATTTTGTGATTTTTTTAAAAAAAAAATAAAAAAAATCCATATTTCTTTTAAATTTTTACCTAAGGTTGTGAATTCTAACAACATTAGTAGAGAAATTATGGTTCCTTCATTGTGTCCTAATCCTAAGAATTCTAAGGAAGAGTTGTTGCATTCTTTTGATGTAGTTAGAGCTTTGAAATATTATGTTGAAGCTACTAAGGATTTCCGAAAGACTTTTAGTCTATTTGTTATCTTTTCCGGTTCTAGGAAAGGTCAGAAGGCTTCTGCCATTTCTTTGGCATCTGGGTTAAAATCTTTGTTTCATCATGCCGATGTCGAGTCGGGTTAAACTCCGCCTCAAAGGATTTCAGCTCATTCTACTAGGTCAGTTTCTACTTCCTGGGCGTATAGGAATGAAGCTTCAGTTGATCAGATTTGCAAAGCAGCCACTTGGTCTTCTTTGCATACTTTTTACTAAATTCTACCATTTTTATGTGTTTTCTTCTTCTGAAGCAGTTTTTGGTAGAAAAGTACTTCAGGCAGCTGTTTCAGTTTGATTCTTCTGCTTATAATTTCAGTTTTTTTCATTATAAGATTTAAACTTTATTTTGGGTGTGGATTTTTTTCAGCGGAATTGGCTGTCTTTATTTTATCCCTCCCTCTCTAGTGACTCTTGCGTGGAAGATCCACATCTTGGGTAGTCATTATCCCATACGTCACTAGCTCATGGACTCTTGCTAATTACATGAAAGAAAACATAATTTATGTAAGAACTTACCTGATAAATTCATTTCTTTCATATTAGCAAGAGTCCACGAGGCCCACCCTTTTTTGTGGTGGTTATGATTTTTTTGTATAAAGCACAATTATTCCAATTCCTTATTTTTTATGCTTTCGCACTTTTTTCTTATCACCCCACTTCTTGGCTATACGTTAAACTGATTTGTGGGTGTGGTGAGGGGTGTATTTATAGGCATTTTGAGGTTTGGGAAACTTTGCCCCTCCTGGTAGGAATGTATATCCCATACGTCACTAGCTCATGGACTCTTGCTAATATGAAATAAATGAATTTCTCAGGTAAGTTCTTACATAAATTATGTTTTTTAGAGTCCTTAGGTCCTACCGACACAGGCAGAAACTATTGTGAGTTGTTCCGCTATCCTGGGAAAGTAAGACACTCGGGTCACGCTGTGATCACAGGAAGGATTAAGCTATTTAAAAGCTGACACTCATTTGGCTTGAATTGGAGGACTTTTGGTGATTTATCGTGCACATTTTATTCCATTATTTGGTACGTCTGTTTCTATTTGCGCTATATTCAGTGTAATTAATACTTTTACTCTTAGAGTGGGCTGCGCTCTTTTCTTCGTTTGTATAAAACAGATTTGGCCTAGATTATCCAATATATAATCTATATTTTTCATGAGCTCCTCAGACATATTCTCTGGTAGTCCTCAATTTGTCATTTGAAATGTATTTATTTTTCTCCAACATAGGTGTGTCCGGTCCACGGCGTCATCCTTACTTGTGGGATATTCTGTTCCCCAACAGGAAATGGCAAAGAGCCCAGCAAAGCTGGTCACATGATCCCTCCTAGGCTCCGCCTTCCCCAGTCATTCTCTTTGCCGTTGTACAGGCAACATCTCCACGGAGATGGCTTAGAGTTTTTTGGTGTTTAACTGTAGTTTTTATTCTTCAATCAAGAGTTTGTTATTTTAAAATAGTGCTGGTATGTACTATTTACTCTGAAACAGAAAAGTGATGAAGATTTCTGTTTGTAAGAGGAAAATGATTTTAGCAACCGTTACTAAAATCGATGGCTGTTTCCACACAGGACTGTTGAGAGGAATTAACTTCAGTTGGGGGAAACAGTGAGCAGACTTTTGCTGCTTGAGGTATGACACATTTCTAACAAGACGATGTAATGCTGGAAGCTGTCATTTTCCCTATGGGATCCGGTAAGCCATTTTTATTACATAAGAATAAAGGGCTTCACAAGGGCTTTTAAGACTGGTAGACATTTTCTGGGCTAAAACGATTGATATATAAGCATTTTTAATACTTCATAGCTTTGAGGAATTATTTTTTTCTTGGGAATTATGTAAAATAACCGGCAGGCACTGTATTGGACACCTTATTCTCTAGGGGCTTTCCCTAATCATAGGCAGAGCCTCATTTTCGCGCCTCTATTGCGCACTTGTTTCTCCAACATAGGTGTGTCCGGTCCACGGCGTCATCCTTACTTGTGGGATATTCTCCTCCCCAACAGGAAATGGCAAAGAGCCCAGCAAAGCTGGTCACATGATCCCTCCTAGGCTCCGCCTACCCCAGTCATTCTCTTTGCCGTTGTACAGGCAACATCTCCACGGAGATGGCTTAGAGTTTTTTAGTGTTTAACTGTAGTTTTTATATTCAATCAAGAGTTTGTTATTTTGAAATAGTGCTGGTATGTACTATTTACTCAGAAACAGAAAAGAGATGAAGATTTCTGTTTGTATGAGGAAAATGATTTTAGCAACCGTAACTAAAATCCATGGCTGTTCCACACAGGACTGTTGAGAGCTATTAACTTCAGTTGGGGGAACAGTATGCAGTCTCTTGCTGCTTGAGGTATGACACATTCTAACAAGACGATGTAATGCTGGAAGCTGTCATTTTCCCTATGGGATCCGGTAAGCCATGTTTATTACGATCATAAATAAGGGCTTCACAAGGGCTTATTAAGACTGTAGACTTTTCTGGGCTAAATCGATTCATTATTAACACATATTTAGCCTTGAGGAATCATTTTATCTGGGTATTTTGATATAAGAATATCGGCAGGCACTGTATTAGACACCTTATTCCTTAGGGACTTTCCCAAAGCATAAGCAGAGCCTCATTTTCGCGCCGGTGTGGCGCACTTGTTTTTGAGAGGCATGGCATGCAGTCGCATGTGTGAGGAGCTCTGATACTTAGAAAAGACTTTCTGAAGGCGTCATTTGGTATCGTATTCCCCTTTGGGCTTGGTTGGGTCTCAGCAAAGCAGATACCAGGGACTGTAAAGGGGTTAAAGTTTAAAACGGCTCCGGTTCCGTTATTTTAAGGGTTAAAGCTTCCAAATTTGGTGTGCAATACTTTTAAGGCTTTAAGACACTGTGGTGAAAATTTGTACAATTCCTTCATGTTTTTTCGCAATTGCAGTAATAAAGTGTGTTCAGTTTAAAATTTAAAGTGACAGTAACGGTTTTATTTTAAAACGTTTTTGTACTTTGTTATCAAGTTTATGCCTGTTTAACATGTCTGAACTACCAGATAGACTGTGTTCTGAATGTGGGGAAGCCAGAATTCCTATTCATTTAAATAAATGTGATTTATGTGATAATGACAATGATGCCCAAGATGATTCCTCAAGTGAGGGGAGTAAGCATGGTACTGCATCATTCCCTCCTTCGTCTACACGAGTCTTGCCCACTCAGGAGGCCCCTAGTACATCTAGCGCGCCAATACTCCTTACTATGCAACAATTAACGGCTGTAATGGATAATTCTGTCAAAAACATTTTAGCCCAAATGAACACTTGTCAGCGTAAGCGCGGCTGCTCTGTTTTAGATACTGAAGAGCATGGCAACGCTGATACTAATATCTCTGAAGGGCCCCTAACCCAGTCTGATGGGGCCAGGGAGGTTTTGTCTGAGGGAGAAATTACTGATTCAGGGAACATTTCTCAACAGGCTGAACCTGATGTGATTGCATTTAAATTTAAGTTGGAACATCTCCGCATTCTGCTTAAGGAGGTATTATCCACTCTGGATGATTGTGACAAGTTGGTCATCCCAGAGAAGCTATGTAAAATGGACAAGTTCCTAGAGGTGCCGGGGCTCCCAGAAGCTTTTCCTATACCCAAGCGGGTGACGGACATTGTTAATAAAGAATGGGAAAGGCCCGGTATTCCTTTCGTCCCTCCCCCCATATTTAAAAAATTGTTTCCTTTGGTCGACCCCAGAAAGGACTTATGGCAGACAGTCCCCAAGGTCGAGGGAGCGGTTTCCACTTTAAACAAACGCACCACTATACCCATAGAGGATAGTTGTGCTTTCAAAGATCCTATGGATAAAAAATTAGAAGGTTTGCTTAAAAAGATGTTTGTTCAGCAGGGTTACCTTCTACAACCAATTGCATGCATTGTCCCTGTCGCTACAGCCGCATGTTTCTGGTTCGATGAGCTGATAAAGGCGGTCGATAGTGATTCTCCTCCTTATGAGGAGATTATGGACAGAATCAATGCTCTCAAATTGGCTAATTCTTTCACCCTAGACGCCACTTTGCAATTGGCTAGGTTAGCGGCTAAGAATTCTGGGTTTGCTATTGTGGCGCGCAGAGCGCTTTGGTTGAAATCTTGGTCGGCTGATGCGTCTTCCAAGAACAAGCTACTTAACATTCCTTTCAAGGGGAAAACGCTGTTTGGCCCTGACTTGAAAGAGATTATCTCTGATATCACTGGGGGTAAGGGCCACGCCCTTCCTCAGGATCGGCCTTTCAAGGCAAAAAATAAACCTAATTTTCGTCCCTTTCGTAGAAACGGACCAGCCCGAGGTGCTACGTCCTCTAAGCAAGAGGGTAATACTTCTCAAGCCAAGCCAGCTTGGAGACCAATGCAAGGCTGGAACAAGGGAAAGCAGGCCAAGAAACCTGCCACTGCTACCAAGACTGCATGAAAGGTTGGCCCCCGATCCGGGACCGGATCTGGTGGGGGGCAGACTCTCTCTCTTCGCTCAGGCTTGGGCAAGAGATGTTCTGGATCCTTGGGCGCTAGAAATAGTCTCCCAAGGTTATCTTCTGGAATTCAAGGGACTTCCCCCAAGGGGGAGGTTCCACAGGTCTCAGTTGTCTTCAGACCACATAAAAAGACAGGCATTCTTACATTGTGTAGAAGACCTGTTAAAAATGGGAGTGATTCATCCTGTTCCATTAAGAGAACAAGGGATGGGGTTCTACTCCAATCTGTTCATAGTTCCCAAAAAAGAGGGAACGTTCAGACCAATCTTAGATCTCAAGATCTTAAACAAGTTTCTCAAGGTTCCATCGTTCAAGATGGAAACCATTCGAACTATTCTTCCTTCCATCCAGGAAGGTCAATTCATGACCACGGTGGATTTAAAGGATGCGTATCTACATATTCCTATCCACAAGGAACATCATCGGTTCCTAAGGTTCGCATTCCTGGACAAGCATTACCAGTTCGTGGCGCTTCCTTTCGGATTAGCCACTGCTCCAAGGATTTTCACAAAGGTACTGGGGTCCCTTCTAGCGGTGCTAAGACCAAGGGGCATTGCAGTAGTACCTTACTTGGACGACATTCTGATTCAAGCGTCGTCCCTTCCACAAGCAAAGGCTCACACGGACATCGTCCTGGCCTTTCTCAGATCTCACGGGTGGAAAGTGAACGTAGAAAAAAGTTCTCTATCTCCGTCAACAAAAGTTCCCTTCTTGGGAACAATAATAGACTCCTTAGAAATGAGGATTTTTCTGACAGAGGCCAGAAAATCAAAACTTCTAAACTCTTGTCAAGTACTTCATTCTGTTCCTCTTCCTTCCATAGCGCAGTGCATGGAAGTAATAGGTTTGATGGTCGCGGCAATGGACATAGTTCCTTTTGCGCAAATTCATCTGAGACCATTACAACTGTGCATGCTCAGTCAGTGGAATGGGGATTATACAGACTTGTCTCCGACGATACAAGTAGATCAGAGGACCAGAGATTCACTCCGTTGGTGGCTGTCCCTGGACAACCTGTCACAGGGGATGAGCTTCCGCAGACCAGAGTGGGTCATTGTCACGACCGACGCCAGTCTGGTGGGCTGGGGCGCGGTCTGGGGACTCCTGAAAGCTCAGGGTCTTTGGTCTCGGGAAGAATCTCTTCTCCCGATAAATATTCTGGAACTAAGAGCGATATTCAATGCTCTCAAGGCTTGGCCTCAGCTAGCAAAGGCCAAATTCATACGGTTTCAATCGGACAACATGACGACTGTTGCGTACATCAACCATCAGGGGGGAACAAGGAGTTCCCTGGCGATGGAAGAAGTGACCAAAATCATTCAATGGGCGGAGTCTCACTCCTGCCACTTGTCTGCAATCCACATTCCAGGAGTGGAAAATTGGGAAGCGGATTTTCTGAGTCGTCAGTCATTTCATCCGGGGGAGTGGGAACTCCATCCGGAAATCTTTGTCCAAATTACTCAGTTGTGGGGCATTCCAGACATGGATCTGATGGCCTCTCGTCAGAACTTCAAGGTTCCTTGCTACGGGTCCAGATCCAGGGATCCCAAGGCGACTCTAGTAGATGCACTAGTAGCACCTTGGACCTTCAAACTAGCGTATGTATTCCCACCGTTTCCTCTCATCCCCAGGCTGGTAGCCAGGATCTATCAGGAGAGTGCATCGGTGATCTTGATAGCTCCTGCGTGGCCACGCAGGACTTGGTATGCAGACCTGGTGAATATGTCATCGGCTCCACCATGGAAGCTACCTTTGAGACGGGACCTTCTTGTTCAAGGTCCGTTCGAACATCCGAATCTGGTCTCACTCCAACTGACTGCTTGGAGATTGAACGCTTGATTTTATCAAAGCGAGGGTTCTCAGATTCTGTCATTGATACTCTTGTTCAGGCCAGAAAGCCTGTAACTAGAAAAATCTACCATAAAATATGGAAAAGATATATCTGTTGGTGTGAATCTAAAGGATTCCCTTGGGACAAGATACAAATTCCTAAGATTCTATCCTTTCTTCAAGAAGGTTTGGAGAAAGGATTATCTGCAAGTTCTTTGAAGGGACAGATTTCTGCTTTGTCTGTGTTACTTCACAAAAAGCTGGCGGCTGTGCCAGATGTTCAAGCTTTTGTTCAGGCTCTGGTTAGAATCAAGCCTGTTTACAAACCTTTGACTCCTCCTTGGAGTCTCAATTTAGTTCTTTCAGTTCCTCAGGGGGTTCCGTTTGAACCCCTACATTCCGTTGATATCAAGTTGTTATCTTGGAAAGTTTTGTTTTTGGTTGCAATTTCTTCTGCTAGAAGAGTTTCAGAGTTATCTGCTCTACAGTGTTCTCCTTATCTGGTGTTCCATGCAGATAAGGTGGTTTTGCGTACTAAACCTGGTTTTCTTCCGAAAGTTGTTTCTAACAAAAACATTAACCAGGAGATAGTTGTACCTTCTTTGTGTCCGAATCCAGTTTCAAAGAAGGAACGTTTGTTGCACAATTTGGATGTAGTTCGTGCTCTAAAATTCTATTTAGATGCTACAAAGGATTTTAGACAAACATCTTCCTTGTTTGTTGTTTATTCTGGTAAAAGGAGAGGTCAAAAAGCAACTTCTACCTCTCTCTCTTTTTGGCTTAAAAGCATCATCAGATTGGCTTACGAGACTGCCGGACGGCAGCCTCCTGAAAGAATCACAGCTCATTCCACTAGGGCCGTGGCTTCCACATGGGCCTTCAAGAACGAGGCTTCTGTTGATCAGATATGTAAGGCAGCGACTTGGTCTTCACTGCACACTTTTACTAAATTTTACAAATTTGATACTTTTGCTTCTTCTGAGGCTATTTTTGGGAGAAAGGTTTTGCAAGCCGTGGTGCCTTCCATCTAGGTGACCTGATTTGCTCCCTCCCTTCATCCGTGTCCTAAAGCTTTGGTATTGGTTCCCACAAGTAAGGATGACGCCGTGGACCGGACACACCTATGTTGGAGAAAACAGAATTTATGTTTACCTGATAATTTACTTTCTCCAACGGTGTGTCCGGTCCACGGCCCGCCCTGGTTTTTTAATCAGGTCTGATAATTTATTTTCTTTAACTACAGTCACCACGGTATCATATGATTTCTCCTATGCAAATATTCCTCCTTTACGTCGGTCGAATGACTGGGGAAGGCGGAGCCTAGGAGGGATCATGTGACCAGCTTTGCTGGGCTCTTTGCCATTTCCTGTTGGGGAAGAGAATATCCCACAAGTAAGGATGACGCCGTGGACCGGACACACCGTTGGAGAAAGTAATTTATCAGGTAAACATAAATTCTGTTTTTACTCTTAAAATCTTCTATAGCTGATAAAGACATCTGTGCTTGCCCTGCATTGTCTTTCTCCCCTTTCCACTGCTGCCTAAGGCCTAGATTTGGAGTTTGGCGGTAGATGGGCTGTTAACGCTCCGCAGGCTTTTTTCTGGCCGCACCATAAATTTAACTCTGGTATCGAGAGTTCAAAAAAATGCTGCGTTAGGCTCCAAAAAAGGAGCGTAGAGCATTTTTACCGCAAATGCAACTCTCGATACCAGAGTTGCTTACGGACGCGGCCAGCCTCAAAAACGTGCTTGTGCACGATATCCCCATAGGAAACAATGGGGCTGTTTGAGCTGAAAAAAAACCTAACACCTGCAAAAAAGCAGCGTTCAGCTCCTAACGCAGCCCCATTGTTTCCTATGGGGAAACACTTCCTACGTCTGCACCTAACACTCTAACATGTACCCCGAGTCTAAACACCCCTAACCTTACACTTATTAACCCCTAATCTGCCGCTCCCGCTATCGCTGACCCCTGCATATTTTTTTTAACCCCTAATCTGCCGCTCCGTAAACCGCCGCAACCTACGTTATCCCTATGTACCCCTAATCTGCTGCCCTAACATCGCCGACCCCTATATTATATTTATTAACCCCTAATCTGCCCCCCACAACTTCGCCGACACCTGCCTACACTTATTAACCCCTAATCTGCCGAGCGGACCTGAGCGCTACTATAATAAAGTTATTAACCCCTAATCCGCCTCACTAACCCTATCATAAATAGTATTAACCCCTAATCTGCCCTCCCTAACATCGCCGACACCTACCTTCAATTATTAACCCCTAATCTGACGACCGGAGCTCATCGCTACTATAATAAATGGATTAACCCCTAAAGCTAAGTCTAACCCTAACACTAACACCCCCCTAACTTAAATATAATTTACATCTAACGAAATTAATTAACTCTTATTAAATAACTTATTCCTATTTAAAGCTAAATACTTACCTGTAAAATAAATCCTAATATAGCTACAATATAAATTATAATTATATTATAGCTATTTTAGGATTAATATTTATTTTACAGGCAACTTTGTAATTATTTTAACCAGGTACAATAGCTATTAAATAGTTAAGAACTATTTAATAGTTACCTAGTTAAAATAATAACAAATTTACCTGTAAAATAAATCCTAACCTAAGATATAATTAAACCTAACACTACCCTATCAATAAATTAATTAAATAAACTACCTACAATTACCTACAATTAACCTAACACTACACTATCAATAAATTAATTAAACACAATTCCTACAAATAAATACAATTAAATAAACTAGCTAAAGTACAAAAAATAAAAAAGAACTAAGTTACAAAAAATAAAAAAATATTTACAAACATCAGAAAATTATTACAACAATTTTAAACTAATTACACCTACTCTAAGCCCCCTAATAAAATAACAAAGACCCCCAAAATAAAAAATTCCCTACCCTATTCTAAATTAAAAAAGTTAAAAGCTCTTTTACCTTATCAGCCCTGAACAGGGCCCTTTGCGGGGCATGCCCCAAGAATTTCAGCTCTTTTGCCTGTAAAAAAAACACATACAATACCCCCCCCCCCCAACATTACAACCCACCACCCACATACCCCTAATCTAACCCAAACCCCCTTAAATAAACCTAACACTAAGCCCCTGAAGATCTTCCTACCTTGTCTTCACCATCCAGGTATCACCGATCCGTCCTGGCTCCAACATCTTCATCCAACCCAAGCGGGGGTTGGCGATCCATCATCCGGTGGCTGAAGAGGTCCAGAAGAGGCTCCAAAGTCTTCCTCCTATCCGGCAAGAAGAGGACATCCGGACCGGCAAACATCTTCTCCAAGCGGCATCTTCGATCTTCTTGCATCCGGTGCGGAGCGGGTCCATCTTGAAGCAGGCGACACGGATCCATCCTCTTCTTCCGTTGTCTCCTGACGAATGACGGTTCCTTTAAGGGACGTCATCCAAGATGGCGTCCCTTGAATTCCGATTGGCTGATAGGATTCTATCAGCCAATCGGAATTAAGGTAGGAATATTCTGATTGGCTGATGGAATCAGCCAATCAGAATCAAGTTCAATCCGATTGGCTGATCCAATCAGCCAATCAGATTGAGCTCGCATTCTATTGGCTGTTCCGATCAGCCAATAGAATGCGAGCTCAATCTGATTGACTGATTGGATCAGCCAATAGGATTGAACTTGATTCTGATTGGCTGATTCCATCAGCCAATCAGAATATTCCTACCTTAATCCCGATTGGCTGATAGAATCCTATCAGCCAATCGGAATTCAAGGGACGCCATCTTGGATGACGTCCCTTAAAGGAACCGTCATTCGTCGGGAGACAACGGAAGAAGAGGATGGATCCGCGTCGCCTGCTTCAAGATGGACCCGCTCCGCACCGGATGCAAGAAGATCGAAGATGCCGCTTGGAGAAGATGTTTGCCGGTCCGGATGTCCTCTTCTTGCCGGATAGGAGGAAGACTTTGGAGCCTCTTCTGGACCTCTTCAGCCACCGGATGATGGATCGCCAACCCCCGCTTGGGTTGGATGAAGATGTTGGAGCCAGGACGGATCGGTGATACCTGGATGGTGAAGACAAGGTAGGAAGATCTTCAGGGGCTTAGTGTTAGGTTTATTTAAGGGGGGTTTGGGTTAGATTAGGGGTATGTGGGTGGTGGGTTGTAATGTTGGTGGGGGGGGTATTGTATGTGTTTTTTTTTACAGGCAAAAGAGCTGAAATTCTTGGGGCATGCCCCGCAAAGGGCCCTGTTCAGGGCTGGTAAGGTAAAAGAGCTTTTAACTTTTTTAATTTAGAATAGGGTAGGGAATTTTTTATTTTGGGGGTCTTTGTTATTTTATTAGGGGGCTTAGAGTAGGTGTAATTAGTTTAAAATTGTTGTAATAATTTTCTGATGTTTGTAAATATTTTTTTATTTTTTGTAACTTAGTTCTTTTTTATTTTTTGTACTTTAGCTAGTTTATTTAATTGTATTTATTTGTAGGAATTGTGTTTAATTAATTTATTGATAGTGTAGTGTTAGGTTAATTGTAGGTAATTGTAGGTAGTTTATTTAATTAATTTATTGATAGGGTAGTGTTAGGTTTAATTATATCTTAGGTTAGGATTTATTTTACAGGTAAATTTGTTATTTTTTTAACTAGGTAACTATTAAATAGTTCTTAACTATTTAATAGCTATTGTACCTGGTTAAAATAATTACAAAGTTGCCTGTAAAATAAATATTAATCCTAAAATAGCTGTAATATAATTATAATTTATATTGTAGCTATATTAGGATTTATTTTACAGGTAAGTATTTAGCTTTAAATAGGAATAAGTTATTTAATAAGAGTTAATTAATTTCGTTAGATGTAAATTATATTTAAGTTAGGGGGTGTTAGTGTTAGGGTTAGACTTAGCTTTAGGGGTTAATCCATTTATTATAGTAGCGATGAGCTCCGGTCGTCAGATTAGGGGTTAATAATTGAAGGTAGGTGTCGGCGATGTTAGGGAGGGCAGATTAGGGGTTAATACTATTTATGATAGGGTTAGTGAGGCGGATTAGGGGTTAATAACTTTATTATAGTAGCGCTCAGGTCCGGTCGGCAGATTAGGGGTTAATAAGTGTAGGCAGGTGTCGGCGACGTTGAGGGGGGCAGATTAGGGGTTAATAAATATAATATAGGGGTCGGCTGTGTTAGGGGCAGCAGATTAGGGGTACATAAGGATAACGTAGGTGGCGGCGCTTTGCGGTCGGGAGATTAGGGGTTAATTATTGTAAGTAGTTGGCGGCGACGTTGTGGGGGGCAGGTTAGGGGTTAATAAATATAATACAGGGGTCGGCGGGGTTAGGGGCAGCAGATTAGGGGTACATAAGTATAACGTAGGTGGCGGTCGGCAGATTAGGGGTTAAAAAATTTAAATCGAGTGGCGGCGATGTGGGGGGACCTCGGTTTAGGGGTACATAGGTAGTTTATGGGTGTTAGTGTACTTTAGGGTACAGTAGTTAAGAGCTTTATGAACCGGCGTTAGCCCAGAAAGCTCTTAACTCCTGCTATTTTCCTGCGGCTGGAGTTTTGTCGTTAGAGCTCTAACGCTCACTTCAGAAACGACTCTAAATACCAGCGTTAGAAAAATCCCATTGAAAAGATAGGATACGCAATTGACGTAAGGGGATCTGCGGTATGGAAAAGTCGCGGCTGAAAAGTGAGCGTTAGACCCTTTAATCACTGACTCCAAATACCGGCGGTAGCCTAAAACCAGCGTTAGGAGCCTCTAACGCTGGTTTTCACGGCTAACGCCAAACTCCAAATCTAGGCCTAAGGAACTTGAAAAATTTTGCTAGTCAGACAAAAGGGTTATGTTTTATAATAATGTAATTTAAGTGCTATTATATTCATGAAATTGACAGAATGAGTAACTTGTTTGAAATATTGAATAGTAACTCTTAGCAATCATACATAAAAAAACACAAAGTTCACTTTTTTAATAAAATAATAAGCATGGCATCTACTCAGGCAATGCTTCACAACCAGAAAGTGATTTAATTAGCTATAAATGCAGATTTATAGTATGGTTTATTAAATAGATGTAACCATTCCTAACAAAGCATTAAAAGTTATTTGAAATAGAATGTCTACCTTTTAGACATGTTTAGTTTTTTTAATTAATATATACTACAATATAATTCTACTCCAAATGCGCAATCATTGCAATTACTGCTGGTGCAAATGTAGCTTGGGAGTGCATTTTAAAGTGCTGGAGGGAGTTGTGCCTTGGGCGTTTCAAATGAAGACATTGAAAAGAGGTTTTCTTTTTGATGCTAAAAATACTGACCTTACATTTGTTAGGGATGTTAATGTATAGTTTAATTCAATATACCTCAACATGTCCTTATATCTTACTGTAAGATTCATACTCTTTAAATTTGTTTTCTTGCAGTAGCATGCATTCTTTCAAATAATGGTGAGAGTCCACTAATCATTACATGTGGGATATACTTCTCATTCACAAGGAGGAGGCAAAAAAACCTACATTCCTCAATACTTTCTTTTCATGTTAAGTGATAGGGCTTCACAAACCCAGTAATTCTCAATTTTAGTCCTCAGGACCCCTAACAGGCCAGATTTTCATGATGTCTGAACAAAGGTAAAATAATCAGCTGATTTTTAACCATTGTTATTAACCTGTCTGTGCCCATCATCTGATTATTTCATCTGTGCTCTAGTTCAGATATCATTAAAATCTGACCTGTTAGGGGTCCTGAGGACTGGAATTGAAAAACACTGCTCAAACCAATCTGTCAGTCATTCTCCTAGTTAAATTCCTTCCACTTCCCCTGAATCCTCAGTCATTTCTTTTGCCTGCTTGGAGTGTGGTGAAAGTTTATAGTGCTGATCTATGCGCTGCAAAAGCCTATTTCCTCTTCACTGTGCCCTGTCAGACAGAGGGGTAGATGAAGAGATATCAGCCAGTCAGTGAAATATATTTTGTTTCTAATGGTTGTGAGAGGCCACAGCATTACTCTTGGGATTACATCACCTGGCCACCAGGAGGAGGCATAGATACTCCAAACCAGAGTTTAAGTATCCCTCCTACTTCCCTCTCTCTCCCAGTAGTTCTTTGTCTCGTCAAGGAAAGAGCAAGACTGAGGTGCTAAGAAGAGTTATACCAACATTTTGTCCCTCAATCGAGAGCTCTTGAAAGAGAGGGAACTAGGATTACTGTCTAGTACACCTACAAGCCATGGATGTCACTGGGAATTTCCCAAGCCTCTTCCTTTTGGCCATGGGTTTATACCCCATATGTCGTCCCAGGTGTAAGTTACACAGGAGGACTGTGACTTGCAGGGTATATCACAGCCTGCTATGCTGATCTCCCTAGCAGTAATCAGGGAGAGTCAGGGTTACAGTTCAGTTAGCCTTTACTATATGGGTGTCTATGGTGCTGATGGACACACCATGTTCTGCCCTAAACATTGACCGGACTAAGTGGTGACAGTTTATGCACCGGAGTGCACTATGTAGGTATGGAAGGGTTGAGAACAAGTCTCTCCTCAGAGTCGTTGCCCAATGGTTTCTAAGGGGAAGGCGGCAGCTTGATGTGACCCTTAACAGGGCTTACAGGATGGGGCACAGCACCTTTCAGTAGCCGGAAACAAGGGTACAGTTTGTCAAGTGCTATGGTGCCAGTGGCAGCTCCAGGAGCGTTGAGACAGTTATGCAGCGTGCGAGGGGAGGAAAGAAGGCTTGATGTGACCCTTAAAAGGGCTTGCAGGATGGTGCATTTTTAGTGCACAACCCCTTTCAGTAGCCAGGAAGCAAGGGTACAGTTTTTCAATTGCTACGGTGCCAGTAGCAGCTCCAAGATCCCTGAGTCAGTTGTGTTATGCAACGTGTGAGGGGAGAAGCCTGCACTTAACCCTTCCCTTACCACAAGGGAGTCAAAAAACTTCCCACCACAGGAGAGCATTGTTAGTTCGCACCCACGCCCTTTTCTCCAGCATTCTCTCTATGAGGACGCACACCGCACAGTGACTCCAAGAACCTAAGGAGGTGGTAAGATGCTCCGTCCAGAGTCTAGGAGGGCCTCTTGTTAGGGAGGTAAAGACATAATTCTTTATAGCTGTTGCATAGCAGATCACTCTCATTATATTATACATTGGTAGGTTTCTCTGTTCAAGTGCACGAAAGAAGGAACTATGAAACACAAGATAGAAAACAACCCAAAAATCTGGAAAAAGCCTGCAGCCAGAATGAAGGCATCCATAGAACAGCACAGAATGGTGATACGAATCCAGGAACGAGCTTAAATCAAACTGCCTCTTCATCACATTTTTTAAGGATGAATCCATCAACAGCAAAAGACAAACAAGTAAAATAGAAGAAACAGAGAGGATAGAAGAGAAGGCCCCTGACACAGTAAAACAAAGAAAAAAGACCAGAGGTAAACGGGGGGGCAAAAGAACAACGAAAAAGATACCAAATAATGAAGAAGAGATGACACTGGATGACACAGAACCTATACAGATAGCAACTACATCAAAAACTCCACATAACGTGACAAATATTGGAGATGGGATTTTCAACCTCAGCACCTATGAAATTAGCAAAGAGGAAAGAGAGATCCTGAAATATGGCCTCTCGTTTGCTCCAGCCAGAAGTATGGACAAATTTCAAGCATTCATGAATACTAAAAACTTTATACGGAAATTGACTCTAAAAAGATTTTTTCTAAAAACTCCAATGGACCCGACACCAATAAGAAGTTACACATCAGCAAATGCCGAGGACCCCTACATACACACAGGGTTAAAACCAATATCAAGATTCTACCCTGTGCATGCGAAAGGGAATGCCATTGAGGCATTTGAACTGATGGTGACTAAAGACATCAGAGATATTAACCAAAAAAGTCTGAAAAGAATAAAACCGAATCTATCAAGGCAACATACAGAAACAATCAGGAGACTAGAGAATAAGAACCATCTCACGATCAAACCAGCGGATAAAGGTGGAGGTATAGTCATCTTAGACCGAGAGAAGTATCTGGCAGAAAACCAACGCCTATTGAATGATCAGATGACATACCTGAAGCTAAAGAATGATCCTGTGAATAGGTTCCAGGAAGAACTAAAGGAACTTTTAGAAAACGCAAAATCATCAGGTATACTGGATGAAAAAGAATATAAGTATCTAGATACCAAATACCCGATAACTCCGATAATATACCACTTGCCCAAGATACACAAAAACCTTAAAGAACCACCCGGCCGTCCAATTATCTCTGGAATTGGATCACTCACCAGCAATTTGTCAGAATATGTGGATCAACATCTCCAGAAATATGTGAAAGCCCTCCCATCCTATTTGAGGGATTCCACCCAAGTTCTAAATCTCTTGGAAGAAACCCCGTGGGAAGATGGATATATTATGGCGACTTGTGATGTCGCTGCACTGTACACTAGCATACCACATATAGAGGGACTTGAAGCGATCAACTGGTTTTTGAAAAAAGACCCGGAGATGTTAGAAGATCAGGCCGACTTCATAATGGACAGCATTCAATATATCCTACAACATAATTACTTTTGTAACGAGGGAGTCTATTACCAACAAATATGCGGCACAGCTATGGGGACCAGGTTCGCGCCTAGCTATGCCAACTTGTATATGGGAAAATGGGAGAGTATATTCTGGGACTCCTGCCCAGCAAGCGCGGACCTGGTCCTCTACCTCAGGTATATAGACGATATCTTAATTATTTGGAAAGGTTCAATACAAGATCTACTATATACAATTGAGATCATGAATCAGAACAGATTGAATCTTAAATTTACCCATACTTGGAGTATAAAGGAAATCGTCTTTCTAGATCTACAAATAGAAGCAAAAAACAAAAAATGGGAAACCTCCACACATTTTAAAACAGTTGATAGCAACAATTATGTACATCATGAAAGTTGCCATCATGAAAAGTGGAAAAAGAACATTCCCAAGAGTCAATTCCTGAGAGTTCGAAAGAATTGTTCTAACAGTGAAAAATGGGAAGAACAAGCAATACGTCTGAAAGAGAAGTTCATAGAAAGAGGGTATAAAGAGGAAGAACTGGACCTCAAGATAGAGGAAGTAAGAAAGGTGGAAAGAAAGGAACTAATGAAATATAAAGATAAGAAAACAAAAGGAATAGAAGAAACTCTACATGTACCAATGATCACTGAATATTGCAGCAATAAGCACATTATGGAAAAATTTTTCAAAAAGCACTGGCATCTGTTGAAAAACGATGACATAATCGGAGAGAAGCTTCCAGATCGACCGAGCTTCGTATATAAGAAAACAGAGAATTTAAAAAACAGATTAGCACCAAGCCTGCCAAAAAAGAAGAAACCTAATACACAAAGTCTACAAGGAGAAGTAATTAAAGGCTTCTTCCCTTGCTTAAGCTGTAAAGCCTGTAAAAGAGGAACCAAAACAAAGAAGTTCAAATCAACGCAAACAGGAGAAGAATTTAAGATCAAGGACCTCATCAGATGTCAAGATACAGGCATCATCTATCTCATAGAATGTACTTGTGGCCTTCAGTACATCGGCCAGACTTCAAGGAGCCTTAGAGACAGGTTAAGAGAGCATATTCGGCTAATAGAAAAAAAGGATAAAGACACAATCCTCTATAAACATTTTGCCACTAAACATAATGGCAAAATACAAGAGATGAAATTTATGGGCATACAAAAAGTTATAAGAAATTGGAGAGGAGGGGATTTTGAAAAGACCCTCCTCAAAGCTGAATCCAAATGGATCTTTTTAATGGATTGCCTTCATCCGAAAGGTCTGAACAATAGAGAGGTATTGACCTATCTACACAATTGAGCCATTCTTTATGATCAGATACAATGAATACCAGACTACATCTTCTTCCCATTTTTTATATCTCACTGATACCACCTTAAAAAACTTTACCAAGAAAACTGAATCTGTAAGAATCACCGGCCATACTACAGCATTAAATGTACATTGGCCTCTATTAATATACACATCCCAAAAATATGACACAACCTATAGAATCATGATCCGATTACCAATTTATGAACCTCCAAATATTAGTTTAGTTCTTAATCCCATTAAGAACAACGTTACTACTGTAGGATTTAAGGAAAAACGCACATAGATATAGAATTTAACCATGTAGCCATTTTGAAACTCTTGAAATTCAATCTCAGAAACTAGGGCAACAAACCTCTAATAATAGTGGAGTTATATGTCTCTATGTGCTATACTAAGTTCAGCCATAGATCAGAATTGATGTTCTCCAAGGAGTAACAACTATCTGAGATATGAACCAATCCCTTGATCATTGGTTTGGTTTTTATATGTATGACTACATATTATATATTATATATTTGTATATAAAATATTTTTTAAACCACTTCTTTTAAACCACCTTTTTAAGGATCTTTCACAATTTTGCAATTTTTTTAAAAAAATATATTTTTTATAGCTTTTAGGCTTAAATTTCCCAAACGAATTTTTATACAAGTTAGTCCTTTGGGTCCTTTTTGTGAAGATAGGTTTTTGATTGTGATGTTATTGGTCTCTGCACAGAATAAAAGATAGAGTAACTTTGAGAAGCCATCCCTAATAACTGAAATAGCAATTGATGTGTCACCGGGTTAGCTCTTAGTAATGAACAACCGGAAGTATTGCCGGGTTTGTTTACATCCGGTATCATTAACCGGAAGTGACATCAGGATTACGATGTCATTAAACTAAGCCTTTGAACAAAATATAATAAAGGAGTAACTTTGAGATACCATCCTTAATAAATGGAAGTGTCATCGAGTTTGACCTTAGCAACGTAATGCCGTTAGCAACGTAATGCCAGTTTGACCTTAGCAAAGTAATGCCGGCTTGTTTACATCCGGTATGATTAACCGGAAGTGACATCAGAATATCGATGTCAATGAAATCAAACACCGCTGATTAAGGTTATTACACACAAAATTTACCAATTGAAAAATAGCCACTAACAGTACCTAAAATTTACAGAAACTTCAAATATAAACAAAAACTTATAAGACAATTTATAGTAATATCGAAAACCGGAAGTAAATTCAGCCATTTCCGGTCAAACAATCAGTAGGCCTATATAAAGATGCTTAGCTTACCAATGAATCAGTCTTGAAAAAGGTCTTGTATGGACCGAAACGCGTAGACAACATTGGTAAGCATCTTTTTGATTATTCTTTTTTGGAAATTCGGCTACACTATGTTGTATCTTTGTTTTTAGGGCACATCGATACCTCACAGACCCAGCTGAGATCCCCAAAAGGATTCCTTTGGACGATCCTTCACCAGCAATTGTAACAAGTTTTTTCACAGGGAATAAGATTTTACTTATAATCACCTTGTTGGATAAGTTGACATTTGCATTTTGTACTTTCTATTTCTAAGGGATTTAATCTTTTTTCACTAACTTTATATCACTATATACATTTTTTAACAAGTCAGGAATTCATTTAAAGTTTTTTAGCGTTCACGCACAGTTTTTAGCGTTCACGCACGATTTTTTATGTGATTTTTTATGTGATAGTTTTTTTTTTACCCAACTTTACACTTGTTACTTGTCACCCACTCATTGTTTCACATATTTGCTTTTATCATATAGGATTGACACTGTCATTTTTGGAATTTTATTGTATGTATTGATTTTTATTGTATGTATTGATTTTTACATTTGCACAGAATAAGTTGCACTTGTATTCTAATTTAAGTGTTGCACAGATTGTTGACACCCTTGTTATGATTTTTCTTCAGTATATATTTACCAGCTTGTGATACATAATTACGAATTTATGATATATATATATTTCCTTTTGGTACCGCAGCTACCCTTGTAACAAGGGGTTAGTGTTAAAGATTCTCAATCGAGTGCGGCGTTTGTCAAGCACTCCCTCTTTTGAATCCTAACTGCGGCTGCTACACTGTTATGGATCCATAGCTCCACTGATATATACCGTGCTCCCATTTTTTAGCACCCTATTTATCAGTCCCGTAGCCTAAAGAACAGTACCATCAGGTTTTGCATTTTTAGTTATTCCCACCGTGTTTTACGGGAGGTTAATTATACCCCATTCCAACCCATGTGCTTTGGGACAGGGTCTAATAAAACTAATGTGAGTTTTACATTATTACTTCCAATATCATTTTGAGTTACTTTATGTTATGTTATGGTAACATTGTTGCTAACGCAGCTAATATTTCTAAAGATTACTAGTTTATTTTATTTGTTTTAAAATCTTCCTAGGAGATTTTAACCAACATTGTTTTATACCAAATAAATATAATTTTAAATCTATCATACTTGTGTGTAATTACCTTTTTAGCATAGCAGATCACTCTCATTATATTATACATTGGTAGGTTTCTCTGTTCAAGTGCACTATAATGGTGTAAATATGGAGCATTCCTGCGCTGCCCCCATGAACTATATTATTACTGATGAAGTTGTGTCAGGTATTTTGCCAACTAATAAATGTATGTTGTGTAAAATGGTGACAGTGTGTCCACCTGCGCAGCTTTGTAGTGTGTGCTTGGGGTCTGTTCTACATTCTCAGGCACCCAGTACTTTTACCCCTGTGAGCCACTTACCAGTGCATATCTCTCAAGAAGTTACTGAATTTCCACCTGCATTTAAAAACCCATTGCAGTCTGTAGTCTCTGAGGCTATGGCAGAAATGCCTTCTGCAAGTAATCTCCTGCAAGTAAGTGCAAAACAAAGCATATATTCTTCTAGGGACCTTACCCCTGCTCAGATTCCTCAGAGGGGGAAGTGTCTTTTGAGAATTCTATGAAAGACTCAGATAAGGAGATTGAGGATATCACCTTTTAATTCAAGATGGAACAACTAGGTTCCCTATTGAAGGAGGTGTTGAAAACTTTAGGAGTACAGGATTCAAGACATGTGGAGGAGAAACCTGTTCACAAGCTAGACATGATCTTCAGACCTAGTCTAAGTCTAATGAATAAGATAAACCTGGAGTTCCTTTTACTTCATCTCCCACCTTTAAGAGACTTTTTACAGTTCCTGAGGACAATTTGGTTGTTTCGGGGGCTATCCCCAAAGTAGATGGAACCAGGAGAACCACTATCCTGTTAGTCCAGGGGGTATCAGTAGCACCTTACCTGGACAATATCTTGGTTCGGGCTCCCTCTATACCTTTAGCAACTGTACATGGCTGGAATATCAATGTAACCAAAAGATCTCTATCTCATCAAACAGCAGTAATTCTTTTGTGAGTTATTATAGATTAGGTGGCTATGAAGCTATTTCTGACAGAACCACAAAACTTCAAACTGCTGTCAGCCTGTCAAAGAGCACAGTCTTTAACTCATTCCATAGTAGCTCAGTGTATGGATGTAGTGAGCTATGTTTCGATCTTAATATGGGAAAAGTCCACAGCTGCATTCCTTACTTGTGGGAAATACTGAACCTGGCCACCAGGAGGAGGCAAAGGCACCCCTGCCAAAGGCTTAAATACCTCCCCCACTTCCTCCTAACCCCAGTCATTCTTTGCCTTTTGTCACAGGAAGTTGGCAGAGAAGTGTTAGAAGATTTCAGGGTAGTCTCTTATGGAGGGTAGTACTCTTCGAGATGGGACTGGAGTTTTAAGTAGTCCTGTCAGCATCTCAGTGAGAGCATGGATGAATGTTAGAATCCGGAGATGCAGGGAGAGTCTTTCTGCAAAACCATCCCGACTCATATTAACAGCTCCATAGGCAATCAGCGTTGACGAGTTTCGCTTCCTGCTTTCTTCACTCAAGTCCATGTCTGAAGCGATGCTACTATCTGTCACACTTGAAGGGCCGCGTTCCTGTTCCACGGCATAGATTCTGGTAAGATAGTTTCATATTTTATACCTGTATGATAACGCAAGAAGACAGGGTCACAGTGTGACTCCTTTTATCTGTATAGAATCAAAGGTTAATATCTCCTTAGGGGGATTATTGAACAGGGGGGGAATAATCTTATATGTTTATTTTATGCTGCTTTTATTTGTCAGATGTTATGGGTTCATAGGCTATACAGGTTTCACTTTCACTTTGAGAGCCATGCAGCTTACAAGCTTAGCGCGCTTTCTCATAGCAGGGACGGTCCTGCATTGTGCACTATGTGATTCATTGCCTTTTTCCTGACCAGGTGTCTATCAGAGAGGAGTCATAAATCTCTGTACTGTCTGAGTCATAGGAGGTGGTGAGTGCCCCATCCATTGGGGTATAGGGGTGCCGTTTCTTTTTAATAAAATGTTTTATTTCTCTAGTTCTCCGGTTATTGCACTAGCGATGGAGGATTCTGTTACTTTTGAGGGCACTCCCTCTATTCCTAATGAGTAATTCCTGTTTATATGGTGAGGTGGCCTTAGTTCCGCCCTCTCAATTATGTTCCATATGCCTTGATAACGTGATAATATCGAACATTTTGATACCACGGAGCCGTCCACCTCTGAGGAGTTGTCGTCCAGTGAGGTGCGTACCCTACATTCTTATATCTCTACACATGCAATTTTCCCATAGCATTGCTGATCCTTCATCTGGAGGGGGCCTTTTTTCACCAGACGTTACTGCACAGTTCAGACAGCGGTGTCTGTGGCCTTTAATGCTTTACCTTGCCCTGCTAAGTGCAAGCGAAAGGTTACATATTGCACTCCTTCCCAGAGTACATCAGATAATTTATTGGTTTTAACTGAGGGCTGTCAGAGGATGAAGTTCTTTCTGAGACTTCAGAGTATGAAAATTCTGGGTCGGAGTCTGCTGCCTCTAAACCTTCGGCTACGGACTTTAGTTTAGGAATTTGCGCTTTCTTCTAAAGGAAGTTTTTGGTGAATTCAGAGGTTCCAGAGGCCAAATTGCCTGATGAACCTTTAATTCCTAAATTGGATAGAGTTTGAGGATAGAGTGGTACCTTATCCTTCCCTGCTCCTGTTAGATGGCGAACATTATTAAGAAGGAATGGGACAGGATTGGATTCCATTTCCCCCTCTTCTCCCTTTAACAAATTGTCCCCGGTACTGGTCTCTCAATGGAGTTGTGAGGTTCCGTCCCTAAATGGGATGGCGTTATCTTCACCCTTGCTAAACGTACTTTTATCCAGCTTCAAGATAGTTCTTCGTTTGAAGAGCCCATGGATAAAAGATGGAAATTCTGTTAAGAAAGATGTTTTCAACATACGGGATATTTGTTTCAACCAGTGGCGGGTGTTGCCACGGCTACCTTCTGGTACGACTCCTTATTGGATTTGATCGGGGTGGGGGATCCCCTCAACGTTACTCAGAAAAGATTTACGGCCTTGAGGGTTATTAATTCTTTTATCTGTGCTGCTATTAGGCAGTTTATTCGCTTGAATGCTATGGCTTTAGCTTTTTCTGTTCAGACCCGTTCGGCTCTGGCTGAAGTCATGGTCTGGGAATATGACTTCTAAGTCTAGACTTCTTCTCTCCCTTAAAGGGAATGATTTTGTCTGGTCCAGGCCTGGACTCAATTATCTCCACGGTCACAGGGGGCAAGGGTGCGCTCCTACAGCAAGAGTATATGAACTAATATAAGGGATGATTTTAATTCTGATAAAGCCCATGTCAGCAGTCCTCCGCTAAGCCAGAGCAAACCAAGAGCTCTTGGAAACCGGCTCAGTCCTGGAATAAATCCAAGCAGAGCAAGAAGCCCGCCGAGTCTACGTCTGCATGAATGGGCGGTCCTCTTTTTGATCGTGTAGGGGGCAGTATGTCGCTCTTTTCAGTCGCTTGGTTCAGGGACGTGCAGGATCCATGGGTCCTGGAGGTCAAGGCTCAGAGTTACAATATAGGTTTTAAGTCTCAGCCACCCAAGGGCAAATTCCTCCTGTCTTCCTGACCAGAAAGGAGGGAAGCCTTTTGGGATGTGTACAGAAGCTATCCTCTAGGAGTTATTGTCCCGGTGCTTATTGCAGTGAGAGGTTTCGGATACTATTCAAACCTTTTCGTGGTCCCTAAGAAGGAGGGAACTTTCTGTCAGATTCTGGACCTAAAGTGCTTAAGCAGGTTTTTAAGTGTCTCCTCGTTTAAGATGGAGACAATAAGGTCCATTCTTTCACTCGTTTGAGAGGGGTAGTTCATGACCACGATAGATTCCTGGACCAGCACTTCCAGTTTATTGCTCTTCCGTTTGGTCTAGCTAAAGATATTTTTCGAAGAGTGGATCATTTGGAAAATCTCCTCTCTCTTCTTCGATCCCATGGATGACAGATAATCTAGAGAGAGTTCTCTTGTATCAAGTACCAGGATAGAATTCTCGAGTACTATAATAGTCTCCATAGACATGAGAATAGTTCTAACAGACCAGAGACGTTGCAAGCTAGCTTCAACGTGTCTTGTCCTCCAGATCTCCTTAAGGCCGATTGGTCTCATGGTGTCCAGCTTGGATATAATTTCCTTTGCCAGGTTTCACCTCAGACTGTTGCAACTGCGCATGCTGAAATAGTGGAACGGCGATTATACGTATCTGTCTCAACAGATTTATCTGGACAGCCAATTGGGAGAATTGATTTCTTGGTGGTTTTGTCCGGATCACTTGTCCTGAGGGACATCCGTCTCAAGACCATCCTGGGTGATTGTGACTACGGTTGCGAGTCTGTCTCAGGATGGGGAGCCGTTTGGGGTGCCAGGAAGGCACAGGGCATCTGGTCTCATGATCTCTTTTTGGATCTTCAGGCAATATACAATGCTTTAAAGTCTTGGCCTCTGCTGTGTTCGTCCCAGTTAATCAGATTCCAATCAAACAATATATCCTTGGTGGCTTACATCAACCATTAGGGTGGAACGAGAAGCTTCCTAGCTATGAGGGAAGTATCTCAGATTCTGGTGTGGATGAGACCCGCATTTGTTCTCTGTCAGCGATCCACATTCCAAGTGTGGACAACTGGGAAGCGGATTTTCTCAGCAGACAATCCTTTCATCCGGGAGAATGGTCTCTCCATCCCGAGTGTTTGCAGAGATTTTCAAGAGGAAGATCTTATAACGTCTCAATACTAAGCTACCCAGATAGGGGTCGAGGTACAGGGATCCTCAGGCGGAGCTAACAGATGCACTAGCGGTGCCTTGGAAGTTCAACCTAATTTATCCTAGTGTAGTGGCTCGAGTCTAGCAGGCGTGAGTGATATTGACTGCTCCGTCTTGGCCGCGAAGGTTATGGTTCACGGATCTAGTGGGGATCATCATCTCCTCCGTGGAAGTTACTTTGTCGCAGGGATCTGCTGACCAAGGTCTCTTTGTACATCAATGTCTAGATTTTTTGAGGCGGACTGCGTGGAGATAGAACGCTTAGTCCTAGCCAGGAGAGGTTTTTCTGAGGAGTTATTTTTACTCTCATTCAAGCTCGTAAGCTGGTTGCTCATCGCATCTATCATAAGGTGTGGAGGACCTACTTATTTTGTTCTCCAGGATGAACTGAAGAAGGGCTTTTCTGCAAGTCCCCTGAAGGGATAGTTTTCGGCCCTGTCGGTGTTACTGCACAAGAGGTTTGCCGAGCTTCCAGATGTGCAGCCATTTGTTAAGGCTCTGCTGGGATCAGACCTGTGTTTAGATCTAAGGCTCCTCCTTGGAGTTAAAATCTTGTCCTTAAGGTTTTGCAACGGGCTCCGTTGGAGCTTATGCATGAAGTAGACATTAAATTGTTGTCTTGGAATGTTCTTTTTATACTAGTTATTGCTTCTGCTCGCAGAATCTCTGAGATTGTTGCCTTGCAATGCGACCCTCCTTATCTGGTGTTTCATGCCGATAAGGCTGTTCTATGAACCAAGTTAGGTTTTCTTCCTAAGGTTGTGTCAATTCGCAACATCAATCAAGAGATTGTGGTTTCTTTCTTATGTCCTAATCCTTCTTCTTTGAAGGATCGTTTACAACGTATTTCTGGATGTGGTTTGTGCCTTGAAGTTCTATCTTCGGGTCACGAAGGAATTTAGACAAACCTTTTTCTCTGTTTGTTCTCTTTTCAGGGAAGCGTAGGGGTCAGAGCCTCTTCGACTTCCTTATCTTTTTGTCTGAGGAGGGTCATCCATTTAGCATAGAAACGGCGGGACATAAGCCTCCTCTGAGGATTACGGCTCATTCTACGAGAGCAGTGGTTCCTCTTGGGCCTTCAAAAATGAGGCCTCTATGGATCAGATTTGTAAGGCGGCTATCTGGTTCTCCTTACATACTTTTTCCAAAATTTTACAAGTTTGATGTTTTTGCTTCTCCTGAAGCAGCCTTCGGGAGAGAGGTTTTGCAGGCTGTGGTGCCCTCAGATTAGGGTCTGCCTCTCTCTTCCCTCCCGTTAGGATTTGGTGTACTCTAGAGCTTGGGTATATGTTTCCCACAAGTAAGGAATGCAGCTGTGGACTCTTCCCATATTAAGATGGAAAACATAAATAATGCTTACCTGATAATTTCATTTCCATCTGTATGGGAAGAGTCCACTGCTCCCGGCCCTAAATTTGACATTTTTTCTTCTGGCACTTTTTTCACTCTGATATTTCTCCTACTGTTCTTTGTTCCCTCGGCAGAATGACTGGGGTTATGAGGAAGTGTAGGAGGTATTTAAGCCTTTGGCTGGGGTGTCTTTGCCTCCTCCTGGTGGCCAGGTTCCGTATTTCCCACAAGTAAGGAATGCAACTCTTCCCATACAGATGGAAATTAAATTATCAGGTAAGCATAATTTGTTTGTTTTTTTGCACATTTGCATTTGCCGGCTCTTTAACTGTGTATGCTGAAGCAGTGGAATGGATATCTTTCTATCGCATGTGATCCCTCTAGATCTCTCAGTCAGACATTGTCTTTTCTGGTGGACTGCCCCAGACTCGGTGGCTCGGGAATGTGTTTCCTCAGACTGACTTGGCAGATTATCACCACAGATACCAGCCTATCAGGTCGGGGAACGGTATGGGAAATTAGAGAACACAGGATGTGTGATCAAGTCAGGAGGTGAACTTACCCATAAATGTCTTGAAACTCAGAGCTATCTTCAAAAGTTTACAAGCTTGGCCTCTTCTTTGCTCGGTTCTGTTTATCAAATTCTAGTCAGACAATATAACGACAGTGACTTACATAAACAATCAGGGGGTTACCCACAGCTCCCTGGCAATGCAAGAGGTCTCCTGTATTCTGGAATGGGTAGATACTCATCAGTGCATTATTTCAGCCATCCACATTCCAGGTGTGGACAACTGGGAGGTGGAATATTTGAGTCTCTTCACTGGGGAATGGTCTCTCATTCATTTGACTGTCCAATGCTCCTCCGTGGACGGTTTCTCAATGTCCAGACCTTCTAAGTCAAGGCCTGTTCTTCTATCAAAACCTTCAGTCTCTCAGTTTAACTGCTTGGAAGTTGAAGGGTTGATTCTGTCTGAGAGGATTCTCTGTTTCTGTGATTAACATAAGCTAGTAAACATGTAACAAGAAAAATTATATAATAAGGTATGGAAGATCTATTTTTCTTGGTCTTCTGCTAGAGGTTACTCCTGGCATTTAGTAAGAATTCCTCATATTCTTCAGTTTCTGCAGGAGGGCCTGGACAAAGTTTTATCTGCAAGTTCTATCAAGGGCCAGATATCTGTTCTCTCTATATTATTTCACTGATGTCTAACCCGTATTCCTGATATTCAGGTTTTCTCTCAGGCTTTACAGAGGATCCAGCCTGTGGTGAAAACGATTTTACCACCATGCAATTTCAATTTGGTTTTAAGAGTGTTACAATCATCTCTTTTTGAGCAAATTCATACCATGGACATTACAACTTTATCTTCAAAGGTTTTGTTTCTACTGGTGATTTCTTCAACAAGGAGAGTGTCAGAATTATCGACTTTGTCTTGAGATCCACCTTATCTGGTTTTTCATCAAGATGAGGTGATATTGAGTACAGTTTCTGGGTTTCTCCTGAAGGTAGTCCGTTCTACTAACATCAATCAAAAGATTGTGGTGCCTTTCTTATGTCTGGACACTAAATTGGCTAATGAACGTTTGGTACATATTCTCGATGTGGTCAGGGCACTGAAGTTTTATTTGCAGGCTATGAAAGAGTTCCGTCAATATTTTAGTTTATTTGTGCTGTATTCTGGTAAAAGAAGAGGTCAGAAGGCTACTTTTGTCTCTCTATGTTTTTGGTTAAGGAGTTTTATTCATCAAGCTTACTTGCAGCCGTGCCAGCAACCACCTGCCAGAATATACTGCTCACTCTACACATTCTGTTTCTACGTCCTGGGCGTTTAAGATTGAGGCGTCTGCAGAACAGATCTGTAGGGCTGCTACTTGGTCTTCCCTACATATTTTCAGAAAATGTTACCACTTTGATGTTTATGCTGAGGCTGCTTTTGGTAGGAAGGTCTTGCAGCCAGTTGTATTTGGTAAATAGGTGCCTGCCTTTCTTCCTTTTTTTTTCGTGAGCTTCTCAGTTTGTGTATTGGTTTCCAAGAGTTATGTCATGGACTCTCATGAGAAAGAAAACATAATTTTATTCAAGTGGAAAGAGTCCACAGCTGCATTAATTACTTTTGGGAATTCAGAACCTGGCCACCAGGAGGAGGCAAAGACACCCCAGCCAAAGGCTTAAATACCTCTCCCACTTCCTCCATCCCCCAGTTATTTTTTGCCTTTCGTCCCAGGAGGTTGGCAGAGAAGTGTCAGAAGTTTTCGATAGTCTCTTATGGAGGGTAGTATTCTTCAGAATGAGACTGGAGTTTTAAGTAGTCCTGTCAGCCTCTTAGTGAGAGCATGGATGAATGTTAGAATCCGAAGATGCAGAGAGAGTACATTCCGACTCAGATTAACAACTCCACAAGCATTCAGCGTTGACGAGTTTTGCTGCCTGCTTTCTTCTCTCAAGTCCATGGCAGAAGCTACTCTACTATCTGTCACACTTGAAGGGCCGCGTTCCTGTTCCATGGCGTAGATTCTGGTAAGATAGTTTCATATTTTATACCTGTATGATAACGCAAGAAGACAGGGTCACAGTGTTATCTGTATAGAATCAAGGGTTAATATCTCCTTAGGGGGATTATTGAACGGGGGGAATAATCTTATATGTTTATTTGATTTAATGCTGCTTTTATGTGTTAGATGTTATGGGCTCATAGGCTGTTATGGAATATACAGGTTTCACTTTTACTTTGAGAGCCATGCAGCTTACAATCTTGGCGCGCTTTCTCATAGCAGGGACGGTCCTGCATTATGCACTATGTGATTCATTCCCTTTTTCTTGACCAGGTGTCTATCATAGAGGAGTCATAAATCTCTGTATTGTCTGGGTCATAGGAGGTGGTGAGTGCCCCAGCCATTGGGGTATAAGGGTGTAATTTTTTTTTTTAATAAAATAAGATGTTTTATTTCTCTAGTTCTCTGGTTATTGCACTAGCGATGGAGGATTCTGTTACTTTAGAGGGCACTCCCTCTATTCCTAATGAGTAATTCCTGTTTATATGATGAGGAGGCCTTAGTTCCGCCCTCTCAATTATGTTCCATATGCCTTGATAACGTGGTAATATCGAACATGTTTGATACCACGGAGCCGTCCACCTCTGAGGAGTTGTCGTCCAGTGAGGTGTGTACCCTACATTTCATTTTACTTTCATCATGGATGTATTGTAATTACAACAGTTTATCCGAGAGGTTACAACCTCTCGTGAATATCTTAAATACAGGGTCTCAGTGAGGCTTCTTTTTGTATATTAGAATCAAGGGTTAATATCTCCTGAGGGGGGTTATTTAACAAGGATTTTATCATGTTTGTTATGTGATTCTGTCTGCTACTGTGTAGTAATACTTGGGCTCATGACTTTTTCTGAACATAACGGGCTATTGCAAGTGACGCGGCCTTTACGGTTGGGTGCGCTTTTTATGGACTGCATGGTACACCTTGGCTTTCCATTTCTGCGTGGCAACGGAGAAATTCTGTTTTGCTGTGTCTGGTTTATAGGAGGTGGTGACTGCCCCAGCCATTGGGGGTGTAAGATGCCGTTTACATTTTCATTATTGGTCCATTTTTTATCAATATCCCAGTTATGGAGGATTCTGATTTTTTGGAGACGGATGTCTCTGATTCTACTTCTTGTGAAAAATATGAATTGGCCTGGGTGATACATGTCCATCAGTTATGTTCCAAATGCCGTTTTAGAGTGCTCCATTCCTCGGGATCAGGGAACCAGGGTCTGGTCATAGGAGATGGTGAGTGCCCCAGCCATTTTGGGTGTCAGGTGCCGTTTTTGTTTTCATACTTTAGTCCATATTGATATTTCCTCTATCCAGTTATGGAGGATTCTGATGCTGAGACTGTGCTCGTTTTAGATTCAGTTATGGAGGATTCTGATAACGAGACTTTTTTGATTTCAGATGTGTCCGGTGACGAATCCGTATTGGCCTCGTTGACACATGTCGACCAGTTTTGTTCCGTATGCCATTTTAGAGCGCCTTGTTCCTCGGGCTCGGGGAATCAAGGGACTGCTGAGCCATCCGCCTCTGGGGGTCCTGTCCTCCGAGAGGCGAGTTCCCTACCAATTCATACTTCTACACATGCAGGTAACCCCGTTTCTGATTCCTCCATGCAGGGTGGCGTGTTTCCCCTGGAGGTAGCAGCACATTTTCGCTTCCACATAATGTTGGTGGTTGTTCATCTGCAGAGTCCAGACATTTCTTTGAGAATGTGCTTGTTCCCTATTTTCCCAGGCTTTCCACCTTGGAGAGGGCCTCTACAGTTCCCCGCGGGTGTAACTGTTCCTGAGTGTTGTGCCTTTCGTTACAGGATTGCGAGACTTTGCGTTTTGCTTAGACATGTTTTTCAGTTATTGAATGACCCTATCGTTACTAGATACAGGGATTTTCAGTCTGCTAATTTGAATGGTGCACCTCATTAGACATTTGGGGATGAGGTAATCTCCTGATTGTCATTTGTTTGAGATCGTTCCCAGTTTTTGAAAGATAGGGCTCCGTTTGGCTGGTCCTGCTGGTAGGCCTGTGTCTTTTTGGGCGTTAACCTCTGGGTTGCCAGATATTTTATTTGTATCCGATGGGATGTCTTTTTATTTGTTTCCTTAGGGAACCTTCTGGGATTGATACTCTTTATTACTTCTTCGGAAGTTGTTTTGGACATGTTAGTCCTATGTTAAATATGTCTTCTGTTTTTTTCCCTATGAGGGAGAATTTATGCAGCTTGCCGGTTAGGATCCTAGGTGCAGGCTGGTCCTGTCTGGTTCGTTCGGTCTTGTGGCTGTTCAGACACGTGGTGCTGTTCTGCTCTGCTGATTCGGTAGAATCGCTGAGTGCTCAGGTTATCATTGTTTTTCATGTTCAACTAAGCATTCTAGAGGACCTGTGGGTCCGTGAGGTGGGCAGGATTGTTTCAGTCCAGACAGATTTCATCAGAACCTAAAGCCTCCCCCGTGTGTTGGAGGGTTGGAGGGCTTTTTTTGGGCCTCTGGATTTGTCCTTTTGGGCTTGATCCAACAGTTTCTACTGGATAGCTGTCTAGCATGCGGAAGGTTTGCAGTTTGTAACCAGTTGTAGCTCTTCACACCTTGCAGGTGTACGAGTAAGCTGTTTATAGTGTTTCTAGATACAGCTCTTACTCTTTGACGTGTACGGTCTGTCTGAGTTATAAGAAACCTTTGGGTCTTCTTCCATTGTCTCTGGGTGAGTTGGATCCCCCTTTCGGGATCTGTGTTTCCGAGTGGTGGTTGTTCCCTGCGGGGACTTTGTTTAGCTCATTGTTTTCCAGAGCTGGGTAGGCTTAGTGCCTTTCTCTTCCTTGTGTCCTCTGCTTGTGCGGAGGTGATAGGGAGACTAGTCCTGCTAGTAGGATTTTTTTTTTTTTTTACCTCGAGGAATCCCTTGGTTGTCCTGAGGCTTTGAGAAGTATCTTCATACCACTTCTAGCCTTGCTCCTTGGAGCGTTGGACTTTAGATAGGGGTGGTTTCTGCCTTTGATCGGGTCTTTCGAGTTCTTTTCGCTATCCGGATTCTCTTGATATGCATCCATATCCCTTGTGTCTTGCTTTTTGGCCAGTTAGGGTGTTTAATTTTAGGGTAAGGTTTGACTGAACTATTAGGTGCCTGGACCTGTTTCTCTCCCTGAGCCTTCCAGTGGCTGAAGCTTCGCTTGGCCTTTTTCCTCACCCAGTTTTGGGTAGTTTTGGAATCTTGGATCTCAGCGCTGGTCAGGGTGTTCCACGGTTGTGGGAACTTGGGCTATGTCCTTGCTCCATCTACCTGACCGGGTCATGGCTGGCCAGGTTTTCTGAGTATTTTTTACTCTCTGCCACAAGAGTAGCCCATGTCATCTTGTGGTTAGCTGTGTGGCTTGGGCCTCAAGGGTGGTTGGTTCCTTCCCAGCTGCTGGTACTGGATGTCCAATTTCTGGTGTGCCTTAGGGTTGCATTCCCATGGTCAGCTTGTCAATGTTCCCGTGGATTCCCTGCTCTGCAGGCGAATGGGTTGTCTCTGCTTCTGCTTGGCAAGCTATTTGTAGGGGGGTCCTTTTCTAGGACATCTGTGTTGGGAATTTATATTCCCATTAGCCGGTGGCTTCGGGGCTTGAGGAGTTGCTGCCCTTCTGGCATCATCCCTTTTTCTTTAGGGGATATTCTCCTCCCTATGGAGATGGAGTCCTTGCTTGGTGCTTCTCGTAGATGGGAGACGGAAAGGTGGGATTGGTTCCCCCTGGGGTCTTGCAGGCTCCAAGTCAGACTTGTTGGGCCTTTATTTGGATAGATCCTTCGGTTTATGGCCTTGTTGTCTGTTTTCAGAGTCGGGTTGTACTTGTACTCTGTGGGGATGGCTCTGCTATCCTTATGCTCGTTCCTGTTCCTGTTTCAGGATTCTTTGTTCCCCTGTCTTGGATCCCTGAGGCTGGGTTGGTCCAGTTGGGGGTATATCTGCAGGTCAGGATGTCCGAGCGGTCTAAGGCGCTGCGTTTGGGTCGCAGTCTCCTCTGGATGTGTGAGCTTGTTGAGTCTATCCTGTTAGCTCAGTCTGCTAAGGTATAGATTTTCCTTTCACCTTGCTCCTTTGATTTCAGAAGAGGGTTTACTCTTCCTTTGGGTTCTGAGGGTATACGCTCCTTCTCGGGGGGCCTCGATTGAGGTTTTGTGTTTCCCTTTTTAGGGACCTGTGTGTAGGTCCGGCAACTTAGGTTGCCTGGAGCATGCCCTCTGTCCGGGGGTTACTTTTGCTGTCTGTTTCTTGCTTGACTGCTTCTTCTTCCTCGCAAGTACCCTCTGTGTCGTCCTATTATGGACTCTGTGTTCTCAAACTTGGGGTTTCTCACCTTGGTTTATTACACACTTTTTCATGGTCGAATGCCTTGGTTTTCTATGGTCAGACACTGGGAGAACTTTGCTTCTTCAGTGGCATTCCGTGCTTGCAGGATATTGGAGAGACGTCTGTTCTGTCTCTGTGCCCAGTTTTATCCCGGGTTTCGCTTGGTATAGACGTGGCCTCCTTTCCCTGTTTTGGTCCCTTTGGGTATATGTAAGCTGGGCTCACTCTTCATTTTTGGGGGGTGAGCAGTGGAGGACCGTTTGTTAGTCGACAGTGTCTCCTGGAGGACTGTTGGCTCATGCGAGTCCGTTTGCGGTCGCTAGTTTGGCTTCTGGACTAACTGTGAGTCAGTGTCATTGGGGCTTTTCCTTTTAAAGTTTTCTCGGCTTTGGACAAAGCATGGATTTTATTGGGTAGAGGTTCAGGCCTGGTGCCCTCAGTATGGACCGCCTATTGTACCCTCCCGTCTTGGCATTCAGTGTCCTCTATAGCTTGGGTATTGTTTTTCCAAAAGTAATGAATGCAGCTGTGGTCTCTTTCCATTTAAGAAGAAAAACATAAATTATGCTTAACTGATAATTTCCTTTTCTTCTGATGGAAAGAGTCCACAGCTCCCCACCCGTAATTTTTGTGGGGTGTCCTTATATTCTTCTGGCACCTTTCACCCTGATATTTCTTCTACTGTTCCTTGTTCCTCGGCAGAATGACTGGGGGATGAGGGGAGTGGGAGAAGTATTTAAGCATTTGGCTGGGGTGTTTTTGCCTCCTCTTGGTGGCCAGGTTCTTATTTCACCAAAAGTAATGAATGCCGCTGTGGACTCTTTCCATCAGAAGAAAAGGAAATTATCAAGTAAGCATCATTTGTTTTTCTTTTAATCCGGTTAGGATGGAATACAGCTCATGTTTGTTACAATATTTCCTTGGGGAATTTTCTGCAATAGAATCACACTGTTACTTCTATGAAAGTTTGTTCATGAGGACGTGTTTTAGTCCTCAGTTTGTCTGTTATTTATCTCTCCCTCTTAGGGAGTGACTTTGTGTTGCCTTGTCACTATTGGGCTCTTGGTTCAGGCTGGTCCTGACTGGGTACAAATTCTTCTGTTTTTAAGGCCTATTTCAGACATGTGGCGCCTGCTATGCCTGGCTGGTCCGGTTAGGGGGCTGAGTGGGTGCCACTATTATTTTGTTTTTATTTTACAAACTTCAGCCAGCATTCCATGAGGATTTGATGATCCATGGTTGGTTTAGGGTCGTGGAGGATTGTTTCGGTCCTCATTAGCCTTGCAATCTAGTTGGCCGGGACTCAGTTGAGATCCACTACAACATACTCTGTTGGTTCCGACTCGGAATCTACAGTGTTTCCTTCCCATTTGTGGGTTAGGAGTTGAGGGATTTAGGCCCTTCGTGCAGCCAGTTACTGGCGGTCTTGCCTTTCAATGTTTTGGGATTGTCCTTTTAGGACTTATTCCTTCTGTGATCTCTTTCTTAGAGTCGAGACTGTTTGGACTTCGTCTGTTTTTTTCTCGACAGAGTTTGAGAGCCGTGCGGCTCTTTCTGCTTTCGGTAGTTCATCGTGCCATATTAGGGATGATAGAAGGTTGTCTCCTCCTTTCCTAGCATTTGTCTAAGGGATGTTCCGCCAGGATTCAGGATTCTCAGTATTCTTCTTCATTGGTGGTCCTTCAGATTTGTAATTATTTCTCTTAGTCTTGGACTTCGCGTGTATGGTCTTTGGTGCCTTTAGGGCTCTAGAGTAGTTTGCATGACTACGGCCTAGCACCTTCTTGGTGGGGAGTTGATCTCCTGTTAGGGGCGTTTCTTCCATTTGGGCTTGGAATTTATGAGTGAGTCATTTGCCCGTTTCTCCGGGTTAGCCTGGGTTACATCCCCTGTGAGGTCTGAATCTTCAGATGGGGTATCTTGTGCTCTTTGGAGGTGTTGTTCGTTTTAAGACGAGTCTGGGTCCCAGTTCTTGGGTTCTTATATCGGATCCTTATGGACTTATGATCCTGTGGACTGGTTCAGGACGACCCAGTTTTCTATGGGGGCTGATTGTCCTAAGGACGGAGTTTCTCCTTTTTACGGGTTGTATACTACAGTGGTGATCTGGGTGATCTTTATTTGGTCTCGACTGATTAGCATATGACTTTTCATGTCCTTGTGGGCATGGGTGCCGTTTCTACCTGTGTCCTCCCCCTTTGGGGGAGGAGATTCCCTCCTTCAGCAGTAGGGCCTCCTCTCCTTGGAGGATCGTAGTCCTGCCTTGGGTGCAGGAGGAGCGGGGCCTGGTCGGGTTCCACTGCCTGTGGCATAGTGGATATCCCTTCTGCCTGGGTTTTGAGAGACTAGGGTTGATTCCTGCCCCATCTCTGTTAACGCTTGGGTTAGCATTGCAGTTTTCCTATTCTGAAGGTCATGTGTTCAGGTCTCGCTCAAAGCTCTTGTTAAGGCACTTGTTCTCGGAGCAAGTACTTTTTATTTGGAGAGGCAGCAGTCTGCTGCTCTGTGGCTTGTTCGACCAGCTGTTGGAGAGTAAACTTTCATGGTCACATCTCTGAAGGAGATTTGTGCCAGATCTCTTGGGATTTCTTTAGCATTTCGCTATACCAAGTCCTAGGGGGTTCTTTTGGAAGTGTCTTTGTTTGTAAGAGTGAATGGGTTGGCACCTGAGCTATGTTGGGGTGGATAATTTTCCCCATTCTTCCATTCCCTGAGGGGGCTTGGGGTGGGGTGTTTTTTGTTTCCCCTGTCGGTCAGACATGCCTGTCATTTGGGCTGGCCCGGTGTTTGGAGCAGGATCTGATATCTGTTGCTCTGACAATTTTGTCCTCGATTCACCGAGGTTGGATGAGACATCCTTGGGGACTTTGCTTCTTTTCCACGTTCACGATTTTGTGGGAAAAACTGGCGGCATCCGCTGTTTAGCTGGATGCCTATCAGGTTGTAGGTTAGGATTGGATCTTAACTTCATCTGCCTCCACTTGCCTGCATATATTCAAAATTTCTAGATTAATCTTCAGATGATAGCAGCGTGCAGTGTTCTGACTCTTCAGGTGTTGCCATCAGGGCTTTCTCTGTCTAAGTTGCTGCACAGGATTTTTTAATATTTGAATAATCTGAGCTGTCTTTAACGGTTTCTGTGGTCTCGTCCTCAGTACCTTTTGGGGTGCGGAGGCACTTTATTGGAGAAGATTCTCTTCTCTTTCGTGGCATGGGCGTTATCTCCTTTGTTCTACGAAATCTGTTGGGTCTCAATTGGCTTGGCCTTTGGGGTTTCTTCTCGCCTGGCGTTCTTTGTGGCTCGTTTAAGCCCTATTTAGGGTTCTATAGAATCCTTCATGGATGTTTTCTCCTTTTCGGTGAATATGGCTGTTTGATCGCTTTCTTTAGTAAGAGGTTTGGTGTTGGGAGACTGTCTGTCGTTAACCTGGGTCTCTTGGAGGCTGTTGGCTCAGTCGAGTCTAGTTCCTGCGGTCTCTAGCAAGGCTTATGGTCTATCTGTGGATCTGTGTCCTTGGACTTTTTCCTTTTTCTCGGCTTCGTACGAAGGTGGGGTTTCTAGTATAAGGGTTTTGGGCCTGGTGCCTTAAGGATGGGCCGCCTTTTGTACCCTCCCGTTTTAGCATTCAGTGTCCTCTATAGCTTGGGTTTTGTTTTCCCAAAAGTAATGAATGCAGCTGTGTACTCTTTCCGTTCATGAAGAAAAACATAAATTATGCTTACCTGATAATTTCATTTTCTTTAGATGTTAAGAGTCAACAGCTCCCCGCCCATTATTTTTATGTAGGGCGTCGGTTATTTTTGTTCTTCTGGCACCTTTTCACACTATGCTTCTTCTACTGTTCCTTGTTCCTCGGCAGAATGACTGGGGGATGGAGGAAGTGGAGAGGTATTTAACACTTTGGCTGGGGTCTCTTTGCCTCCTACTGGTGGCCAGGTTCTGAATTTCCAAAAGTAATGAATGCAACTGTGGACTCTCTTCATCTGAAGAAAAGGAAATTATCAGGTAAGCATAATTTGTTATATTGTTACCTGATACATTTCTTTCTTTATTTTGTGTGAGAGTACACAACCCCCCCCCCCCAGTTCCTTTAGAAGGGGCAGTCCTGTTATGCACCTCTTTACCCCACTTATGTCTTTGTTAAACTCTGGTTTGGTGTGTCTTTGCCTCCTCCTGCCAGCCAGGTTATATATTTACTGTCCTTTTAGATTTAACTTTAACGCTTTCAGGAGTTACTGCAGAGTTGTACAAAGATCTGTACAAAAAAATGGTGACTGAACTCTGGAGATGATTAGTATGTTGGTATGGTAATTCTTCTGCACTCCAGGGAATTTTAATACATTGTTAGAACTTAGTGCAGAGTCTGTGGCTTACATAACAAACTGCTAAGAAAACAGATGAAATGAACAGACCAGCCTGTGATGTACATACACATATAAAATATGCACTGCAAACAGCTCGAAATACTGCTAGGGAGAGCCAGTAGCAATACATAGAGGTGAAGCATATGAATTAAAGCAATTAGTTTATAGCTATTATTCAAATAGTGCTTGCAATGTGTGAAACACCATACAGTTTACAGTTCTGAGAACAACATCTCACCTGCCCCTTTACCACATAAGAAGTTTGCCTCCTGTATGCCAGAGCTTATTTCTTTTATACATATCTGCCTATCTGTCTCCTTGTTCTTCTGTGACATTGCTCTAGATTTCTTTCTGATCAACTGTAACAGAAAGAGAGCTAAGTTATGAATTTAAAGCAAGTGAGCTGACAAGCTAACCATGAGGGGGGAAAAGGCATATTACAAGCAAGGGAAGAAAGGAGGGGCTGTGTGCAGGGCAGATCATGTGGGTTTTCACATGACATCCATGCTGAATATGTAACCCTGATGTGAAAGGTGTGGGGAAATAGTGCGCTGGTTTAAATAAAGTATCAAACCCCTTACAGTGTATTAGATCCTTCAATCTAAAAAGTATTAAGCCGTAAAAGAAGATTTTGTAAGGGCGCTATTAGCTGAAGATACTTGTGTGAAATAATTATTATTTACAATATCTGTGATAATTATCTATAATAAGTATCTAGTGATTAGGTGTACAGTAAATCAAAAAAGCTTCTATCAAAAGTAGAATAATTTATTTGATAACAATAATATTTAAAATTTAAAATTTAGAGACGTCTCTAGCACAATTCGTTAGACATAAAAATAATACTCATTGGTACTTCATGAGAAATATTAGTTTGCTGCTTATTAGTATTTTTAGTCACAGTGGATCTGCTGGTGTGTGACTGAGCAATTTCTAAAATCTCTCATGAATTATTTGGAGTTCAAAGGATTGCAAATTAACATCTATTAAAACAGCAATTAAAATTACACATAACAGCTTGATAAACTTTTGTGTAGAAAATGGAGCTTGAGAAAGGGCTGTGCATAAAAGGAGAATCTGATGTACTTATGTCTCTATATCAGAATAGATCAATCCTTAGGCTGTATTTGTATCACAGCGTACTTTCAAAGATACTTTTCATGTCCATATGTATGAACCAAAAGAGAGTCCAGTAATCGTATACTGATATTAGCCTTAAATTACAGTTTGTAACTCCCATACAAATTTGTACCTTATCGAGTGCGTGAGCAACAACAGGGTATCCTATGCGTCCTGTGGCTCAGTTCTTCTGGCAGTGTCCTCGTGTTGTCGGCGTCTGACGTCACACCCGATGTATGGGGGCTCGACTTGCGCCTGCCAATCACTGCTTGGCGGATCGTTAGTGTACAATGTTTCTTCTTGTATCCAGTATTTTGTACTTCTCAAGTGCCGGTCAGTGGAAATGTGTATTAAAGATGGATTCACCTGCCCTTAGTGCTGTTTGCACGCAGGTTCAGATAACACTTGTCTTTGGTATCCTACGGTAGCGGTCAACCCGGGTTGGTCCAAGCGGCTCAAGAAATAGTGGAGTCAGATATACAGTCTTATACTTCTACGCGTTTCACTCCCTCCAGGAGCTTTATCAAGAATGATTTAGACTGCTTAACTCCTCTCTTTAATAGGTGTATCTTGTTTCCTATTGGTTCATCGTGAGCCCATAGTTAAGGTGGTATGATTTGTTTTAGTGCACCAGCCTCTTTATACATGGCTCCATTAAATTGCTTCTAGAGATTAACATTAAGCTTAGCATAAATTTAACCAAACATTTTACAGATAATACGAAAATAATAAAAAATACTAATAAGGTGCAGAAGTGCGAAGGATATATTTAAAGTGCAGAAGTGCGAAAGATACCTTTAGTTGGGGATTAATTATTATGTTGTGGTAGCTAAGGTTTATATTTCTCTAATCAAGAAGAAATGGTGAGATGTCGAGCTCTGAATTTAGGCCTTTGGGGAATAGCGTATCATATTTGAAAATATACTCTGCTTCTTTTAGAAGCAACTTTTTCTGTATGTCCCCACCTCTCCAATGTTTTTCTATTTTATAAATGCCCCAATATGACAAGTCCTTTGTATTACCCTTGTGTATGGTTTTAAAATGTTTATAGAGATGTGTGTCATCTGTTTTATTCTCTATATTATTAATATGTTCCCTGATTCTGTCTCTCAAAGTTCTCTTAGTTTCTCCAAAATAGAATAGATTGCAGGTGCATTTTAGGACATAAATGATTCCTTTATGTGAGCATCTTATGAGTTCTTTAATTAGTAAGATATTATCAGGACCTCCTATCTGAATTTTATTGGATTTATTGCTGTGTCTACATGATTTACATGAGTAACATGGAAAAAAACCTGTTAGCTTTTGTCCATGAAGATCTTTTTGTATTAGTTTTTTGTTTTTAGATTTTCTTAATTCACTGGGTGCAAGGGCTGATTTTAAGTTACTTGCTTTTTTAAAGACAAAGCTGGGGTTATCTGTTACTTTTTCTCCCAGGATATTATCCTCCTTAATGAGGTGCCAGTGTCTTTTTACAATTTTTTTCACCATATTATGGTCAGTATGGTAATCAGTTATAAAAGGGATTTTTATTTTATTGTCGTCTGTATTTGTTTTTTCTTTGTATACTAGTAGTGATTCCCTATTGGTGTTTTTTGCCCTTTCTAATGCTTTTTTGGTATGTGTTGTATTGTAACCTCTTGAGTTGAATCTTTCAATTAATGTTCCTGCCTGGTCCTCAAAATCTGTCATCCTAGAACAGTTTTTTCGTACTCTGAGACACTGCCCTATTGGTATATTATCTTTCCAGGCGTCCAGATGACAACTTTTGGCATGCAGATAGTTGTTACAGTCAACTTTTTTAAAATGTGTTTTAGTCTCTAACTTATTATCCAGTACCATAATTTCCAAATCCAAAAATGTAATAGACTCTTTGCTTTGGTTATGTGTGAAATTTAAACCAAAATTATTTTGGTTCATTTTTTCAAACATTTTAATTAGATCAGTTTCTGGCCCTTTCCAAATTATTATAAGGTCATCGATATATCTTTTATAGAGTACAAGGTTTGCACCATAGCCGCCGGATCCGAAGAAACGTTCTTCCCAGAGACCCATAAAGAGATTGGCGTAGCTAGGTGCAAACCTTGTACCCATTGCCGTTCCTTCTATTTGGAGATATAACTTATTATTGAAGGAGAAATAATTGTTCTCTAGGATGAATTTAATGCTCATCAGAATAAATTCCTTGTGTATTTCTGGCATATCTGTGTCTTTTGTCAGATAGTATTTAATTGCCTCCAACCCCTTTTTGTGGTCTATTACTGTATACAGTGACGTTACGTCACAGGTGGCCAGATACATATCGTCTTCCCACTGAAAAGTATTTAGTATGTTAAGTACTTGAGTTGAGTCCCTCAGATAGGAACTTAAATTTGTTACATATTTTTGTAGATATCCATCCACATATCTAGAAAGATTGGAGGAGATGGAGTCGATCCCTGATATGATGGGCCTACCAGGGGGGTCAATAAGGCTCTTGTGAATTTTTGGTAGAAAGTAAAAGATCGGTATTCTTGGATTTTGTGGAGTAAGTAACACACAAACATCTGTGAAAATTAACCACTCTAATCTAAAACCTAAATCTAAATTTAACCCTATACAATCAAAAGGGAATTATTTAGATACTTTCGAAAAACTAGTGCTCAAAGATATCAAAAGATGTAATCCCCCACAACCAAAAAAGTTTAACCTAAGCTTGAAGGAAAAAGCTATTATTAATAACTTACAGAATAACAAAGAATTAACTATAAAATCTGCTGATAAGGGCGGTGGTATAGTTGTGATGGACACAACGAAATATCTAAATGAAGCCCATAGACTTTTAGATAACACCACAACATATAAAAAACTGGATCTTAATCCTACAAATAAATTTACACAAACACTAAACACATTGTTGGTAGAGGGTAAAAGATCAGGTGTATTAAATGAAAAAGAATTTCAATATCTTACTCCACAAAATCCAAGAATACCGATCTTTTACTTTCTACCAAAAATTCACAAGAGCCTTATTGACCCCCCTGGTAGGCCCATCATATCAGGGATCGACTCCATCTCCTCCAATCTTTCTAGATATGTGGATGGATATCTACAAAAATATGTAACAAATTTAAGTTCCTATCTGAGGGACTCAACTCAAGTACTTAACATACTAAATACTTTTCAGTGGGAAGACGATATGTATCTGGCCACCTGTGACGTAACGTCACTGTATACAGTAATAGACCACAAAAAGGGGTTGGAGGCAATTAAATACTATCTGACAAAAGACACAGATATGCCAGAAATACACAAGGAATTTATTCTGATGAGCATTAAATTCATCCTAGAGAACAATTATTTCTCCTTCAATAATAAGTTCTATCTCCAAATAGAAGGAACGGCAATGGGTACAAGGTTTGCACCTAGCTACGCCAATCTCTTTATGGGTCTCTGGGAAGAAAGTTTCTTCGGATCCGGCGGCTATGGTGCAAACCTTGTACTCTATAAAAGATATATCGATGACCTTATAATAATTTGGAAAGGGCCAGAAACTAATCTAATTAAAATGTTTGAAAAAATGAACCAAAATAATTTTGGTTTAAATTTCACACATAACCAAAGCAAAGAGTCTATTACATTTTTGGATTTGGAAATTATGGTACTGGATAATAAGTTAGAGACTAAAACACATTTTAAAAAAGTTGACTGTAACAACTATCTGCATGCCAAAAGTTGTCATCTGGACGCCTGGAAAGATAATATACCAATAGGGCAGTGTCTCAGAGTACGAAAAAACTGTTCTAGGATGACAGATTTTGAGGACCAGGCAGGAACATTAATTGAAAGATTCAACTCAAGAGGTTACAATACAACACATACCAAAAAAGCATTAGAAAGGGCAAAAAACACCAATAGGGAATCACTACTAGTATACAAAGAAAAAACAAATACAGACGACAATAAAATAAAAATCCCTTTTATAACTGATTACCATACTGACCATAATATGGTGAAAAAAATTGTAAAAAGACACTGGCACCTCATTAAGGAGGATAATATCCTGGGAGAAAAAGTAACAGATAACCCCAGCTTTGTCTTTAAAAAAGCAAGTAACTTAAAATCAGCCCTTGCACCCAGTGAATTAAGAAAATCTAAAAACAAAAAACTAATACAAAAAGATCTTCATGGACAAAAGCTAACAGGTTTTTTTCCATGTTACTCATGTAAATCATGTAGACACAGCAATAAATCCAATAAAATTCAGATAGGAGGTCCTGATAATATCTTACTAATTAAAGAACTCATAAGATGCTCACATAAAGGAATCATTTATGTCCTAAAATGCACCTGCAATCTATTCTATTTTGGAGAAACTAAGAGAACTTTGAGAGACAGAATCAGGGAACATCTTAATAATATAGAGAATAAAACAGATGACACACATCTCTATAAACATTTTAAAACCATACACAAGGGTAATACAAAGGACTTGTCATATTGGGGCATTTATAAAATAGAAAAACATTGGAGAGGTGGGGACATACAGAAAAAGTTGCTTCTAAAAGAAGCAGAGTATATTTTCAAATATGATACGCTATTCCCCAAAGGCCTAAATTCAGAGCTCGACATCTCACCATTTCTTCTTGATTAGAGAAATATAAACCTTAGCTACCATAACATAATAATTAATCCCCAACTAAAGGTATCTTTCGCACTTCTGCACTTTAAATATATCCTTCGCACTTCTGCACCTTATTAGTATTTTTTATTATTTTCGTATTATCTGTAAAATGTTTGGTTAAATTTATGCTAAGCTTAATGTTAATCTCTAGAAGCAATTTAATGGAGCCATGTATAAAGAGGCTGGTGCACTAAAACAAATCATACCACCTTAACTATGGGCTCACGATGAACCAATAGGAAACAAGATACACCTATTAAAGAGAGGAGTTAAGCAGTCTAAATCATTCTTGATAAAGCTCCTGGAGGGAGTGAAACGCGTAGAAGTATAAGACTGTATATCTGACTCCACTATTTCTTGAGCCGCTTGGACCAACCCGGGTTGACCGCTACCGTAGGATACCAAAGACAAGTGTTATCTGAACCTGCGTGCAAACAGCACTAAGGGCAGGTGAATCCATCTTTAATACACATTTCCACTGACCGGCACTTGAGAAGTACAAAATACTGGATACAAGAAGAAACATTGTACACTAACGATCCGCCAAGCAGTGATTGGCAGGCGCAAGTCGAGCCCCCATACATCGGGTGTGACGTCAGACGCCGACAACACGAGGACACTGCCAGAAGAACTGAGCCACAGGACGCATAGGATACCCTGTTGTTGCTCACGCACACGATAAGGTACAAATTTGTATGGGAGTTACAAACTGTAATTTAAGGCTAATATCAGTATACGATTACTGGACTCTCTTTTGGTTCATACATATGGACATGAAAAGTATCTTTGAAAGTACGCTGTGATACAAATACAGCCTAAGGATTGATCTATTCTGATATAGAGACATAAGTACATCAGATTCTCCTTTTATGCACAGCCCTTTCTCAAGCTCCATTTTCTACACAAAAGTTTATCAAGCTGTTATGTGTTATTTTAAATTGCTGTTTTAATAGATGTTAATTTGCAATCCTTTGAACTCCAAATAATTCATGAGAGATTTTAGAAATTGCTCAGTCACACACCAGCAGATCCACTGTGACTAAAAATACTAATAAGCAGCAAACTAATATTTCTCATGAAGTACCAATGAGTATTATTTTTATGTCTAACGAATTGTGCTAGAGACGTCTCTAAATTTTAAATTTTAAATATTATTGTTATCAAATAAATTATTCTACTTTTGATAGAAGCTTTTTTGATTTACTGTACACCTAATCACTAGATACTTATTATAGATAATTATCACAGATATTGTAAATAATAATTATTTCACACAAGTATCTTCAGCTAATAGCGCCCTTACAAAATCTTCTTTTACGAATATGTAACCCTGCCATCCCATACTGCCAGCCCATGAGAGGTTAGGAGATTTTTTTTTATGTTTGTTAAGGACGTTTTTGCTTAGTATTCCTAATGGAGACTGAACGGGACAAGTTAGAAATCTCTTACAGGAGCAGACTGAGCATGTGTAAAGTGTTTTCAGGCAGGGCAGATTTCCAAAAATGACCTTAGATCTTGACACATTTCTTTTTACTATAAGCTTTTTTATTATTATTTTAAACTAACCCCCTGCGCCACCCCCTCCGGAAAAAGAAAAGATAAAATACTTTAAAAAAAAAAAAAACCCAAAAAAACAGCTCAATAACTACTAGTAACCTTACAATCCCACCTCACAATGGTATTTTATTTATTATTATTTTATTTGATTTTTTGCTCTAAAACCTGGTGGGGAGCTGCCCCTATGGAAGAGCCTCCACTGATTTAAAACATTATTGTTGTTCCCAAAAAGTCCCTTTAATTAATTCCAGAAGGCTCCAACCATCAAGACTATGAGGCCTATTTAAGAAATGTCTTGTGGACCTGATCCAACAGTGCGGATCAGGTCCGCAAGACATCGCTGAATGCGGAGAGCAATACGCTCTCCGCATTTAACATTGCACCAGCAGCTCACAAGAGCTGCTGGTGCAACACCGCCCCCTGCAGACTCACGGCCAATGGGCCGTCAGCAGGGGGTGTCAATCAACCCGATCGTACTCGATCAGGTTGAATTGTTGCGATTCCTGTCCGCCTGCTCAGAGCAGGCGGACAGGGTTATGGAGCAGCGGTCTTTGTGACTGTTGCTCCATAACTTTTGTTTCTGGCGAGTCTGAAGACTCAACAGAAAGACGGGCCGTCAAGCTCCTTTCAGAGCTTGATAGATAGGCCCCAATATGTGCAGGATAATCAGTTCTATGTCAACCATAGCCCTGAAAGATGCATGTACTGTATGCACTTTCCAGTTCACAGGGATTACATCAAATCCTGAGATTTGCTTTTCTAGACATGCATTATCAGTTTGTGGCTATGACCTTTTGGCCTTCCTAGGACCCCAGAATATGCATCAAGGTATTGGGAACTTCACAGATGAGGGCAACTCTGTAGCTCCTTATCTAGATTATATTCTGGTTCTGACTCCCTCCTTTCAGAATGTTTGTAAGCACATGGAAAACTCCACTGTCTTTTCTTTTGCAATGTGGTTGCCGCATAAATATGTCTAAGTGCTCTCTGGTTTCAACTACTCAAGAAGTCTCCTACCTGGGGGTCTATAATAGACTGTTCATGATGAAGTCTCTGATGGAAGTGCGCATTTAAGAGCTTCAATCAGCTTGAACCAGGTTACTGTACACTCTCTTTTTCCAACAGAGGCCCAGTGTGTGGAGGTAGTGGAGTTGATTGTTTTGTGTAAGACCTCTGCAACTCCCTCTTCTTTTCAACAGAGATCACATGGACTTGCCTCAGATTATTTCCCTAGATCAGGTGGTGAGATTTGCCACTTTATTGTTCAGGAGGTTTCTTTCCGACAGCCAAACTGGACAGTTAGTTCAACAGACTCCAGCTTTCTAGGTTGTGGAGCTATCTGAGTATCTGAGGCCGTAAGGAATTTGGTGTCCTCAGGAGTCAAGATTACCAGTCAACATTCTAGAACTCAGAGCGATCTTTGGGGTTCTTCAGAGATTACCCAGTCTTAGGCAGAAAAATTTCACTCAGTTCCAATTGGACAATACCACAGTATTGGCTCATGTTAACCATCATTTCACATCAAGTGGGCAAAGACACATCAGAATATGATCTCATGTTCCCAGAGTCAACAGCTGGGATGCAGTCCAAGTTGCCATTGCCTTCATCTGAGAGATTGGTTCTATTTTTTTAATTTTTTTAAAAAATTTTATAGCAAAATAAACATTGTAAATTTATGACGTACATTAAGTAAGATAATAAGGCATGTACAACATTAACTTTGAAAGTAGACGTGACAAAGTGTTTCAATTTGGTTCATGAGTACTTGGTATTTGCGTTAGTTAGGCTAATATTAAATAATAAAGTTTTCCTTTTGAAGTATACATAATAATACAGGTGTTAACATTGGAGAATTCAATTTTATTTAAGTCAGGGAGAAGTGGTTTGTGGTCTGAAATTAAATGACCAGGCGAGATTGCTATTTCTGAAAACCATGATGTTTTTAGGGAGTTCCTTCAAATAGAATTCAACACAGAGGAAGAAGTCTAGTTTTCCCATTTTAATATAGTGTGGTTTTTCTAATTGTAAGATTTTCGTAACTAGTTGTTTCCATTCTCGGATAGAGCGAATTTGAGTTGTTTTCCAATATCTTGGAATGAGGCGTTTGGCACTATTTAACATTATCTTGAATAGAGTTAATTGATATTGGCAATTTTTTTGGCATACAATTTTGGGTGTATAATTCAGTAGGACAACCAGGGGGGATATGTTGGTGGGGTCGTGTAGGATTGTATTTATATGGAGTATTATTTGTGACCAATAATCAATATTGTAGGTCTTTTGTTTCAATTAAGCTAGTACGTCATGTAGTAATAAGAAAAGTATAAACATATCAAACTTACAAATGTAAGAACAACAAGTGCAAAAATGATAGACACCAGTGCATTTAGAAATGCAGAGGGGTCTAAAATATATTTAGAAAATAAGGAGAAAAAACATTGAAAAGGGAGAAAGAGGGGAAAAAAAGGTAGAGAGGGTATCCAGGTTGAGGACCAAAACTCCTCAGCTACGTAATGGGGGAGGGAAGGTATGGGCATGGGTAGGTAGAGGGGAGATTAAGGGTAGGATGGAAGGTGGATATTTTAAAGGTAGTTACCCAAAGGAGTAAACATTTTACGAGTGGGTAAAGAATTTAACTATGTAAAATTTAAACATTTCTGAGGATAATAAGAAAAAAGAGGTCATATACTCAGGTTACAACAGTGTTTGAGTGAGAGAGTCCCAGGTTTTGTCTTGTTCTTGATTTTGTTTTTGCAACTTCGCTTCACATTGCCTTCCTTTGTTTAGGAGCCTCGTCGGCTGCAGGTTGCTTAGAAGTGCTGTGTTTCATTGATGAGGGTGAGTCGTTATGTTTCGCAGAAGTAGTTGTTTGTTGGAGATCTGATATAGAGAGTTCTAATGAAGTACAGATGGTCGGTATTTCTTCGGTGGATTTGCAGGACAATCTTTTTCCCATATGGATTATGGATAGTGCAAATGTAAAGTTCCAACGGTATGGGATTTTCTTTTCCCTCAAAATGGTGGTTAATGGTGAGAGGTTTTTTTGGCGTTGGAGTGTGTAGGGTGAGAGATCTGAGAAGACTTGTATCCGGTTGTTCTGAAATTGAAAGTTTGAGTGTTTTCTTGCTGAAGATAAAATACGTTATTTGTCTGTGTAGCTTAGAAAATATGTTATGACATCACAAGGTGGTTGGTCCAACTTAGGTTTAGACCTAAGGGCTCTGTGGATTCTTTCTATGCGAATGTTGTCTGTCAGAGGAATCATCTGTAAGGGCTTTAATCAGGTCTATTACATATAGCTCGAGTGAGTCTGGAGGGATGATTTCAGGGATCCCACTGAACCTCAAGTTATTTCTTCGGCCTTGGTTTTCGAGGTCATCAATTTATCCTTCAGTTCTGCAATCTGTTGGTCTTGTTGTGCTACTAGTAGGACGGTGGAATCAATATCTTGAGCAAATAGGTAGGTCTCTTTCATCCTCTAGAGCCTCCACTCGAAAGCCAATTTCGTTGATATCTTGTTTAAGATTGGAAAATTCCTCTTTAAGGCTAGTGACAACTCTAGCAATCATCTCATCCATGTCTGCTTTTGTAGGTAGCGACATTAAGTCTGCTTTAGTTAGCATTGCAGAAGTGTCCAAAGTTGGTGAAGTTCCTGTTTCTGCCACCATTATAGGGGCTATATTTGTATGAGTTATAGGAGATTCTGAGGGTGTAGATGACTTGAAATATGTAGTCATGCTGGATGTTTGTGCAGATGACTGACGTGGAAGTTTATCTGGCTTAGCTGGGTGTTTGGACGTCATAGTGTGTAGTAGCTTAGAGGTGGGTTGACCCAAAGGATATAAGGGTGAACTTAGTTAGCAGGTTTGCAGTCAGTGACGCTTAAATTGGTAGTAGTTATATTTATATTGCTGTTTAACAGATAAACAGGAAATGTGATGTTTTCCAGCAGTGATAATACGTGGATAACCTCTTACATTGAGATTTGGCAGTCTCTAGTGGTTGTATGTGGCAGTACACAGCTTTATGGTATTGATAGTTTCTATCAGCAGGTTTTTTATATTGCAAAAATGTAGCTTTTACAGCAACATGTCCAGAATAAATATTAGGAAACTAGAGTACTGTATCGTTTAATGAGACATATAAAGCTAAATATTCAGTGAAACAGGTGCTTGAACCCATTATGCATTGTGTTCTGATAACGCATGGAATCCGTTATGTGCTGTGAGCTATAGGTAAAAAAAAACAAGCATGGTCTTCTCCGATTTAGTTGTTTGTTCTAATTTGAGCATATATACAGGTAGCCCTCAGTTTACGAGCCAGGGTTAGGTTCCAGGAGGAATGGTTGTAAATCGAAACTGTTGTAAATTGAAACCCAGTTTATAATGTAAGTCAATGGGAAGTGAAGGGGTTAGGTTCCAGGCCCCTCTCAAAATTGACATAAGTAACACCTAATACATTATTTTTAAAGCTTTGAAATGAAGACTTTAAATGCTTAACAGCATTATAAACCTAATAATATATATTGTATCATCATCAAACTAAGTTTAATGAACAAAAACATTTGCTAACAGCACCTATTTTAATAATCACACAACAGACTGCATCATCATCAAACTAAGTTTAATAAACAAAAACGTTTTTTTACTTGCATTTTTCTGCAATCAGTTCTCTGCATTGTTAGCATGTTAGATAATATTGGGTCTGCACCTATTCTATGCATTTCAATCTGCAGTGATTAAGCACCCTCACCTCAAGCAGCTGGACAGGAAGATAATAGGAAAGTGGCTGCTAAAACTTGTTGCTCGATAGCTAATGTCTGCTCTGTGTACACAGATCAATTTCAGGCTGTTAAGTTGCATAACTTTGCTGCAAAACAAGCAGACAGCTCCACCTACTGGCTATTTTAATTAGTGCAATTTGCTTTCCAAAGCTTTTCAATAGCAGTCACAGACTGGAAAAAAAAGACTGGAAAAAAAAGGTTGTTATTCTGAAACGGCGCAAATTGAACCGGCGTAAACCGAGGGCCACCTGTATATATACATATGTATATATACACATATATATATATATATAACACCCTTGTTTAGCTTGTCAAGATGAATATGTATGGTAATTGTCTCTTTAGGAGATTATTGGCAGCGTGCAATGTTTAGGAAATGGAATAATTTTGCTGCACTATGTGTCTCAGGAGGTCTCAGATGGGCCGCATGAGAAGGGGTTCTTTGCAGCCGTTGTAGGCTGCCTGTGAGGGTCGCTAACACCTTCAAAAGTGTCCGTTGGTGTTACGGAGCTTCACCGCTACTATTGTAGTGATCAAGGAGGGTAGCCGGCAATGTAGAGGAGCGTTGGTCCTGCTCCTGGCATCGGGGCTCAGTGTTAATCAGCCATTTTGGAGCGCCGCTCAACTCCGCCTCTGAGGGATTGGTTCTTACATCAGGAATGCCAGAAAGCAGTCTGATCGACTCTCTTTTGAATCGCAAGCTTCCCCGATATTTTTTTCAAATCCTTGGGTGCTCAAGAGATTTTGATGAATGCCTTAGTGGTACCATGGTTGTTCAAGCTGATATACATTTTTCCTTCTTTTTTGCAGCTCCCCAGATTGATTGTCAGAATCAAACAGGACCAAGCGTCAGTGATTTTGATTGTTCTGACTTTGTCTCACAGAACTTGGCATGCAGCCCTATTTTAGATGTCTTCTTGCGCACCGTGAAGTCTGCCTCTGACGGGACCTTCTGCTCCTGGGTCCATTCATCCTACAAGATCTGCCACCCTTAGATTTAATGGCTAATTGAAAACATGATAGAGGCTTGTCTGACCAGGTAATTAAACCTTGATCTGAGCAAGGAAGCCCATTATTAGATATATTTACCATAAGGTCTAAAATAATGTATCTAACTTGGTGTACAGCTAGAAATTTTAATTGGAAGCCCTTCTGAATTTACAGCGTTCTTGAGTTATTTATGGATAGTTTAGAGAAGGGCTTATGAGTAAGGTCCCTAAAAGATAGATTTCTGCTTGGTCTGATATTTCCTATGAAGACATAATTGCTCATATACCAACTTTTATCCATGCTCAAATTAGTATCAAACCTGGTATTTGAAAAGGTTTCTCCTGGGTTGGCTTTGAAGAAAATAATATTGTATTCTTATGCACTGGGGTGTTTTTTTTATGAATCTGTGTTTACCTTAGCAATGGTTGTTCCATCACATCTCCTGGGATTGATATTCATATGCCCTTGTTGTACCTTGCCTTCCTCTGATTTCCCAGTTATATCCTTGCTGTACCTCAGGTTGTATGTTACTCATTTTAAGGGCTTTTTGTTGTAAATGGGTTGCAGTAAAATACACATGCATGGTTACTACTTTGCTGGTCCTGTACTTACTTGTTGCAGCTTCAGTTTACTTTATTATTTTTTTATAAAGTTTTTTTTTTTATATAATGGTTTAAGGTTTTAAATCAGAAACTGCTATAATTGCTAGTGATATGGCTTTCTTATAGACTAGATATGATACCCCTTTGTTGAACTATTGTGCAAGTCATCCATGTGGCCTTCCTTGCATACATTCATTAAGGCCTTCAATTTCAAAGGGTGTGGACATTTACAAGCAGCAGTTGATTTGAAGATCTTACAGAGAATGCTTCCTCAGATCAGGGCAAGTTGGTTTTCCTGAACATTTGGTATGAGTTACATTGGTTCTCATCCAGCAGTTCTAAGAATTATATCACTGTTACATGAGTGAAAAGACAGATTAATTCTTAAAAGAGAAGTTGTTCATAATTAAAATGATTTTATATATGAAGCCCACCACAGTCATGTTTCTTATGCCTGGTCTGTTTTTTGGGTGATCTTCTTTTTTTTTTCCGTTCTGTAATTTTTTTTTGTTGTTGCAATTTTGGTTCTTAATGCTGATGCTTTTTTTCTGTTTATTCGTTTGTGACCCGTTCTGGTGTTTCTTGATTTGGTGCCGATAACTCATTCTTCTTTTGGGAGCATTACAATTTTTCATGGCTTAAACTCCGAAAGTGTGTTTAGTTTGTACTGTTAATTTGAGACCTCATTAAAGGGAAATAAGAGTGGTGGAAATAATAATTAATGTATATAGTATAGTGTGTAGGTATTTTCTTGTATTTATTTTCCAATTTTGTTACGCCCTTTCATTGTGCTCTTCCTTAAGAAGAATTGCTCTGATGTTGTGCTGTGAATATGCAGTGCCAGCCTCATTGCTTTGTCACACACTATATGTAAGTGCAGGATCAGCATTCTTCAATGGTGAGAAGTAATTCCTGGAATGTTTTAACAGTAGCTGTAACTTTCTGGATTTTATCACAGGGTTTGATATACGTTTGACACTCCGGGCAATTTTTCACACAGTCTTCAGTATGACACAGTAGTTTGAGCAGAGAGCACACTCTACCTAGTTTTAATGGGGTTGGCAGTATGGCTCCCGATTGGCTGTACTGCATACTGGCAGTTTATTTTTGAAAAAGCAAAAAGTTTTAAAAATGATTCACTGCATTGCATCAAATCTGAATTGTGCCACCATTTTTTATACATTTCCAGGGACACTTTGCAACAGAACTACTATTTATAATTTGCTTAGAGCTGCCCTCTCAGATCCACCTCAAAGCATCCACATAAAGTACTTGTAGTATAATTTAGCCATACTGGTTGTTTAATGCAGGTAAAATGATCAAGCTCCTCATCACCTCCCTTACCCCCTCTCATGCACATCATGCAAGCAGTGATTAAATAATTAAACCTTCAGCATCTGTATAGCAGGACACCCTAGTTTATAGATGTTACACAGCCTGAAATTAGACAGTGATATTACCTCCATATGTTTAACGCTGCTGTCTTGGGGCTGCTGGAATGGAGAACAAAATATATGCTGAGGATTTGTTTTAATTTTGCTGAAACGCTATTGAAAGTAGCAGAAGTAGGTAGGCATTTTATGAGGTAAAGATTTATTTTAGCTCTTTCCTGTTGAAGTGACTGCAGCTGCTGGAACCTCTTCATATCGGAATATGTTTATTTTAAACAGACAAGATAAAAAGCAATGCCCCAATAGGTGGCTACTCACTCATCATAACCTCCATCCATATGAGCTAAGTATCGCATACAATCACTCAGAGTCCTGGTACAATACAAATGAACCCAGGCTGCAGTCCTTGGAAGTAACAACTGATGCACAATCTTGTAATCCCGTTTCCGGATACAAGCAGGATGACCAAGTATAACTAAAGGTTTATCCCACTTCAGCATAAATAATTACAGATCGTAACAGAATAACCAGAAGCTTTCAAAACAACACAAAAAGCTATTAGTGTCGGCGTGTATTCAGAACCTCTTATCTGGTACTGAACACACGCTGAATCGAATAGCCTTTTGTTTTGAAACAATCTGTAATTATTTATGCTGAAGTGGGATGAACCTTTAGCTACACTTGGTCATCCTGCTTGTATCCGGAAACGGGATTACAAGATTGTGCATCAGTTGTTACTTCCAAGGACTGCAGCCTGGGTTCATCTGTATTGTACCAGGACTCTGAGGGATTGTATGGGATACTTAGCTCATATGGATGGAGGTTATGATGAGTGAGTAGCCACCTATTGGGGCATTGCTTTTTATCTTGTCTGTTTAAAATAAACATATTCCGATATGAAGAGGTTCTCTGTGTGTACTGTCTATTAACCTACTGCCTGCAGCTGCAGTCACTTCAACAGGAAAGAGCTAAAATAAATCTTTACCTCATAAAATGCCTACCTCATATGCATTAAGGTTATGATGAGTGAGTAGCCACCTATTGGGGCATCACTTTTTATCTTGTCTGTTTTAAATAATTCTATAATCATTAGCTATATATAGAAATATTTATTTAAGAATAAATAGAACATAGCCTATGTAAAGAATATTGGAATGTGTAAAATTCATATTCCATATCCGGTTTAGTGCACTTGAATAAAATTGGTCGAGTAAGCATGCATTTGAGTGCAACCAGACGCTCTCAAAAGCCTCCATCTAGCAATGTTAACTCGCGAGTGGGAGGGCTTTACTCGCAATCTAGCCCTTAATAGGAAGCCAAAAAAATGGACTGTCCTAGAAAAAAAACAGACAATTATGGCGTTGCATCAGTTAAGAAAGTGATAGGAGCTGCAGATACCTGCTAGGGGAGTAATTTTTTTAGTTGTATTGTAATATAAGAAAAGTTTATGAACATTATTGTATATCAATAACAATTAACAAAAATTTGTTTACAAGGCACCACATTTGATATTTAATTATCTCATGAATATAAGGGTTTATATGTAAGTGATAGTGTGCCTCTAATATGAGAACTAGTATTACACAGTTTCAAAACGTGTAATCTATAACAATGTTTATTGTCCATATGGGTAGTGATATAGTGCTTTAGTTGTAGATATTTATACCAGTATCACCACAGACATCTATCAGGTCTACTTTTGCGTTCAGTTTACTGTTCTGTAGTATGGAATAGCTTCCTGTAAAAATAATAAGTTTTTCCCCCTCAGAAAGTCTGTTGAGAGGCCTGGGCTACCACTTAGTTAAAGGGAAAAACAAAAAAAAATTTCTTTCATGATTCAGATAGAACATGCAATTTTAAGCAACTTTTTAATTTACTCCTATGATCAATTTTTCTTCATTCTCTATCTATCTTTATTTGAAAAAGAAGGCATCTACTGTATGCTAAGGAGACAGACAATTTTTGATTCAGACTCTAGACAGCACTTGTTTATTGGTGCTGTCCAATCAGCAAGGACAACCCAGGTTGTTAACCAAAAATGAGCCGGCTTCTAAACTTACATTCTTGCTTTTCAAGATAGCAAGAGAAAGAAGAAAAATTGATAATAGTAAATTAGAAAGTTGCTTAAAATTGCATGCTCTATCTGAATCATGAAAGAAAAAAATTGGGTTCAGTGTCCCTAGTAGGTATTTATCCTAAAGACTATAAGTTTCTGTAGTTATTATGGCTGTTAGAGGTCCTAGCCTCCTTTGCAGAGGGTACAGCCATTAGCAGCCCTAAGTTGTCTCTTATCTGCCAAGGTATATTCTATATATACCCATTCTTTGTGTGTAATATTTTTACACCAATTTATAATGCAGACTAGTGCTACTGCTAGGTGATGGTATCTATGGTTCAGCACACCCAGACCTCCTCTTTTCTTAGGTCTATAGATAATTGTTTTTGCTATCCGGGGACATTTATTTTGCCAGATTTAGGTGTTTTAAATACCTTGTAGTTTATAGAGAAAAGTTTCCGATATTAAAATCAGGATTGTTTGAAAAAGATATAATATTTTGGGGAGAATGGACATTTTCTCTTGTTAAGTGTATTCAGTCCACGGATCATCCATTACTTATGGGATATATTCCCTTCCCAACAGGAAGTTGCAAGAGGATCACCCAAAGCAGAGCTGCTATATAGCTCCTCCCCTCCACGTCATATCCAGTCATTCTCTTGCAACACTCAACATAGTAGGAAGGTGTGAGAGGAGTGTGGAGTTTTTATACTTAATTATTTCTTCAATCAAAAGTTTGTTATTTTAAATGGCACCGGAATGTGCTGTTTTTTCTCTCAGGCAGTATTTAGAAGAAGAATCTGCCTGCGTTTTCTATGATCTTAGCAGAAGTAACTAAGATCCACTGGCTGTTCTCGCACATTCTGAGGAGTGGGGTAACTTCAGAAAGGGAATAGCATGCGGGTTTCCCTGCAGATGAGGTATGTGCAGTAAAATATTTTTCTAAGGAATGGAATTGACTAAGAAAATACTGCTGATACCGATGTAATGTAAGTACAGCCTTAAATGCAGTAGTAGTGACTGGTATCAGGCTGATGAATGTATATGCAGTAAAGTAATTTTCTAAGGAATGGAATTTGACTAAGAAAATGCTGTTAATACTGAAGTAATATATGAGCCTTAACTGCAGTAGAAGCGACTGTTAGCAGGCTTATTGATAACACTACAAAACTTTTAAAATGTATGTTTAAAACGTTTACTGGCATGTTATTCGTTTTTTTGTGAGGTACTTTGGTGATAAATCTTTTGGGGCATGATTTTTTCCACATGGCTGACGTATATTTCTGCATAGAAACAGTTAACTGAGTTTTCCCACTGTTGTAATATGAGTGGGAGGGGCCTATTTTAGCGCTTTTTTGCGCAGTAAAAATTCAGTCACAGTATTCCTGCTTCTTCCTCCTTGATCCAGGACGTCTCTAGAGAGCTCAAGGGTCTTCAAAATTCATTTTGAGGGAGGTAATCAGTCACAGCAGACCTGTGACAGTGTGTTTGACTGTGATAAAAACGTTAAATTGTTAAATTGATTATCCGTTTTGGGTATTTAGGGGTTAATCATCCATTTGCTAGTGGGTGCAATACTTTGCTAACTTAATACATTTACTGTTTGGTTGCTATAACTAATTTGGTTCATTGTTATTTCAACTGTGACAGTTTTTTTGTGCTTCTAAAAGGCGCAGTAGCGTTTTTTATATTGCTTGTAAACTTATTTGAAAGTATTTTCCAAGCTTGCTAGTCTCATTGCTAGTCTGTTTAAACATGTCTGACACAGATGAATCTGTTTGTTCACTATGTTTGAAGGCCAATGTGGAGCCCCATAGAAATATGTGTACTAAATGTATTGATGTCACTTTACATAAAAGTCAATCTTTATCTGTAAAGAAATTATCACCAGACAACGAGGGGGAAGTTATGCCGACTAACTCTCCTCACGTGTCAGTACCTTCGCCTCCCGCTCAGGAGGCGCGTGATATTGTGGCACATAGTACATCAGAGAGGCCCTTACAAATCACTTTGCAAGACATGGCTGCTGTTATGACAGAGGTATTATCTAAATTGCCAGAATTAAGAGGCAAGCGCGATAGCTCTGGGTTAAGGACAGAGCGCGCTGATGATGTGAGAGCCATGTCCGATACTGCGTCACAGTTTGCAGAACATGAGGACGGAGAGCTTCATTCTGTGGGTGACGGATCTGATCCAGGGAGACCGGATTCAGAGATTTCTAATTTTAAATTTAAGCTTGAGAACCTCCGTGTATTGTTAGGGGAGGTATTAGCGGCTCTGAATGATTGTAACACGGTTGCAATTCCAGAGAAATTATGTAGGCTGGATAGATACTATGCGGTGCCGGTGTGTACTGACGTTTTTCCTATACCTAAAAGGCTTACAGAGATTATTAGCAAGGAGTGGGATAGATCCGGTGTGCCCTTTTCCCCTCCTCCGATATTTAGGAAAATGTTTCCAATAGACGCCACCACACGAGACTTATGGCAGACAGTCCCTAAGGTGGAGGGAGCAGTTTCTACTTTAGCTAAATGTACCACTATCCCGGTGGAGGATAGTTGTGCTTTTTCGGATCCAATGGATAAAAAATTAGAAGGTTACCTTAAGAGAATGTTTGTTCAACAAGGTTTTATCTTACAGCCCCTTGCATGCATTGCGCCTGTCACTGCTGCTGCGGCATTCTGGTTTGAGTCTCTGGAAGAGGCCATTGGCACAGCTCCATTGGATGAGATTATGGACAAGCTTAAAGCACTTAAGCTAGCTAACGCATTTGTTTCTGATGCCGTTGTACATTTAACCAAACTAACGGCTAAGAACTCCGGATTCGCCATCCAGGCGCGCAGAGCGCTATGGCTTAAATCCTGGTCAGCTGACGTGACTTCTAAATCTAAATTGCTTAATATTCCTTTCAAAGGGCAGACCTTATTCGGGCCCGGCTTGAAAGAAATTATTGCTGACATTACTGGAGGAAAGGGTCATACTCTTCCTCAGGACAAATCAAAGGCCAAACAGTCTAATTTTCGTGCCTTTCGTAACTTCAAGGCAGGAGCAGCATCAACTTCCTCCGCTCCAAAACAGGAAGGAACTGTTGCTCATTACAGACAGGGCAGGAAACCTAACCAGTCCTGGAACAAGGGCAAGCAGGCCAGAAAACCTACTTCTGCCCCTAAGACAGCATGAAGAGAGGGCCCCCTATCCGGAAACGGATCTAGTGGGGGGCAGACTTTCTCTCTTCGCCCAGGCTTGGGCAAGAGATGTCCAGGATCCCTGGGCGTTAGAGATCATATCTCAGGGATATCTTCTGGACTTCAAAGCTTCTCCTCCACAAGGGAGATTTCATCTTTCAAGGTTATCAGCAAACCAAATAAAGAAAGAGGCATTTCTACGCTGTGTACAGGACCTCTTAGTAATGGGGGTGATCCATCCAGTTCCGCGGACGGAACAAGGACAAGGTTTTTACTCAAATCTGTTTGTGGTTCCCAAGAAAGAGGGAACCTTCAGACCAATCTTGGACCTAAAAATCTTAAACAAATTCCTAAGAGTTCCATCATTCAAAATGGAAACTATTCGAACCATCCTACCCATGATCCAAGAGGGTCAATACATGACCACAGTGGACTTAAAGGATGCTTACCTTCACATACCGATTCACAAAGATCATTATCGGTACCTAAGATTTGCCTTTCTAGACAGGCCTTCGGGTTAGCTACGGCCCCGAGAATTTTTACAAAGGTTCTGGGCTCTCTTCTGGCGGTGCTAAGACCGCGAGGCATAGCGGTGGCTCCGTACCATTCTGATACAAGCGTCAAGTTTTCAAATTGCCAAGTCTCATACAGAGATAGTTCTGGCATTTCTGAGGTCGCATGGGTGGAAGGTGAACGTGGAAAAGAGTTCTCTTTTACCACTCACAAGAGTTCCCTTCCTAGGGACTCTTATAGATTCTATAGAGATGAAGATTTACCTGACGGAGTCCAGGTTATCAAAGCTTCTGAATGCTTGCCGTGTCCTTCATTCCATTCCACGCCCGTCAGTAGCTCAGTGCATGGAAGTAATCGGCTTAATGGTAGCGGCAATGGACATAGTACCATTTGCGCGCCTGCATCTCAGACCACTGCAATTATGCATGCTAAATCAGTGGAATGGGGATTACTCAGATTTGTCCCCTCTACTAAATCTGGATCAGGAAACCAGAGATTCTCTTCTCTGGTGGCTTTCTCGGGTCCATCTGTCCAAGGGGATGACCTTTCGCAGGCCAGATTGGACGATTGTTACAACAGATGCCAGCCTTCTAGGTTGGGGCGCAGTCTGGAACTCCCTGAAGGCTCAGGGATTCTGGAGTTGAGAGCAATATTCAATGCTCTTCTAGCTTGGCCTCAGTTAGCAACACTGAGGTTCATCAGATTCCAGTTGGACAACATCACGACTGTGGCTTACATCAACCATCAAGGGGGAACCAGGAGTTCCCTAGCGATGTTAGAAGTCTCAAAGATAATTCGCTGGGCAGAGTCTCACTCTTGCCACCTGTCAGCGATCTACATCCCAGGCGTGGAGAACTGGGAGGCGGACTTTCTAAGTCGCCAGACTTTACATCCGGGGGAGTGGGAACTTCATCCGGAGGTCTTTGCTCAACTGATTCATCGTTGGGGCAAACCAGAACTGGATCTCATGGCGTCTCGCCAGAACGCCAAGCTTCCTTGTTACGGATCCAGGTCCAGGGACCCGGGAGCTGCGCTGATAGATGCTCTAGCAGCCCCTTGGGTTTTCAACATGGCTTATATGTTTCCACCATTTCCGCTGCTACCTCGACTGATTGCCAAGATCAGACAAGAGAGAGCATCAGTGATTCTGATAGCACCTGCGTGGCCACGCAGGACCTGGTATGCAGACCTAGTGGACATGTCGTCCTGTCCACCATGGTCTCTGCCTCTGAGACAGGACCTTCTCATTCAGGGTCCTTTCCATCATCCAAATCTAATTTCTCTGAGGCTGACTGCATGGAGATTGAACGCTTGATCCTATCAAAGCGTGGCTTCTCGGAGTCGATTATTGATACCTTAATACAGACTCGGAAACCTGTTACCAGAAAAATTTACCATGAAATATGGCGAAAATATTTATATTGGTGCGAATCCAAGAGTTACTCATGGAGTAAGGTTAGGATTCCTAGGATATTGTCTTTTCTACAAGAGGGTTTAGAAAAGGGCTTATCTGCTAGTTCATTAAAGGGACAGATTTCTGCTCTGTCTGTTCTCTTACACAAACGTCTGGCAGAAGTTCCAGATGTCCAGGCTTTTTGTCAGGCTTTGGCTAGGATTAAGCCTGTGTTTAAGACTGTTGCTCCTCCGTGGAGCTTAAACTTGGTTCTTAAAGTTCTTCAAGGGGTTCCGTTTGAACCCCTTCATTCCATTGATGTTAAGCTTTTATCTTGGAAAGTTCTGTTTTTGATGGCTATTTCCTCGGCTCGAAGAGTCTCTGAGTTATCTGCCTTACATTGTGATTCTCCTTACCTGATTTTCCAATCAGACAAGGTAGTTCTGCGTACTAAACCTGGGTTTTTACCTAAGGTAGTTTCTAACAGGAATATCAATCAGGAGATTGTTGTTCCATCATTATGTCCTAACCCTTCTTCAAAGAAGGAACGACTTTTGCATAATCTGGACGTAGTCCGTGCCCTGAAGTTCTATTTACAGGCAACTAAAGATTTTCGTCAAACTTCTTCCCTGTTTGTCGTGTACTCTGGATAGAGGAGAGGTCAAAAAGCTTCGGCAACCTCTCTCTCCTTTTGGCTTCGTAGCATAATACGTTTAGCCTTTGAGACTGCTGGACAGCAGCCCCCTGAAAGAATTAAAGATCATTCCACTAGAGCTGTGGCTTCGACTTGGGCCTTTAAAAATGAGGCCTCTGTTGAACAGATTTGCAAGGCTGCGACTTGGTCTTCACTTCACACTTTTTCAAAATTTTACAAATTTGACACTTTTGCTTCTTCGGAGGCTGTTTTTGGGAGAAAGGTTCTACAGGCAGTGGTTCCTTCCGTTTAAGTTCCTGCCTTGTCCCTCCCATCATCAGTGTACTTTAGCTTTGGTATTGGTATCCCATAAGTAATGGATGATCCGTGGACTGAATACACTTAACAAGAGAAAACATAATTTATGCTTACCTGATAAATTTATTTCTCTTGTAGTGTATTCAGTCCACGGCCCGCCCTGTCTTTTTTAAGGCAGATCTAAATTTTAATTAGAACTCCAGTCACCACTGCTCCCTATGGTTTCTCCTTTCTTGTCTTGTTTTGGTCGAATGACTGGATATGACGTGGAGGGGAGGAGCTATATAGCAGCTCTGCTTTGGGTGATCCTCTTGCAACTTCCTGTTGGGAAGGGAATATATCCCATAAGTAATGGATGATCCGTGGACTGAATACATTACAAGAGAAATAAATTTATCAGGTAAGCATAAATTATGTTTTTATGGCATTTATTTTTCCCAGCCAAGACAATCTATCAAGCTCTGTACGGAGCTTGAGGGCCCATGTTTCTAAAGACCGCTGCTCCATAACCCTGCTCTGATGAGGCGGACAGGAATCGCCGGAATTCAACCCGATCGAGTATGATCGGGTTGATTGACACCCCCTGCTGGCGGCCGATTGGCCGCGAGTCTGCAGGGGGCGGCGTTGCACCAGCAGCTCTTGTGAGCTGCTGGTGCAATGCTGAATACGGAGAGCGTATTGCTCTCCGCATTCAGCGATGTCTGTCAGACCTGATCCACACTGTCGGATCAGGTCCGACAGACATATGATAAATAGGCCTCAATATTTTGTTTTGTCATTTGTTAAACTCTTGTTGGATATTATTCAGTATATTATTATAGTTCAAGGAGAATAATAATTGTGGGTCATGGGATATACAGTATATACAAATTCCTAGATATTTTATAGAATCCCTATATGAGTATGTATTTATGGTCTCTCTCAATTTGACGGACCTCCGCATTAGACAAAGCAAATGGTTTCTTTTTTTTTTTTTATTGAATTTTCACTGTGTGTTCTTTTTGTTATCCCCATTTATTATTATTTTAGTTTTTTATTTGTTTGTTTTTCATTTTATCAAAGCTTTACCTGATTTTCACTGCATTGACTTTGGCAACTATAATGATAAAAAGTTTATACTGGATTTATGGAACTATGGTTTTCTTGGTAAAGCTTTCTCCAACATTGGTGTGTCCGGTCCACGGCTTCATCCTTACTTGTGGGATATTCTCTTCCCCTACAGGAAATGGCAAAGAGAGCACACAGCAAGAGCTGTCCATATAGCCCCCCCTCTGGCTCCGCCCCCCAGTCATTCTCTTTGCCGCTCTGAACAAGTAGCATCTCCACGGGGATGGTAAAGAGTATGTGGTGTTAGTTGTAGTTTTTTATTTCTTCTATCAAGAGTTTGTTATTTTAAAATAGTGCCGGTTTGTACTATTTACTCTACAACAGAAAATGAAGAAGATTTCTGTTAAAGAGGAATATGATTTTAGCAGTAGTAACTAAAATCTGTTGCTGTTCCCACGCAGGGCTGTTGAAACCAGAGAACTTCAGTTGGGGGGAACAGTTTGCAGGCTTATCTGCTTCAGGTATGATCAGTCATATTTCTAACAAGACATGTTAATGCTAGAAGACTGTCAGTTTTCCCTTAAGGGGTAAGTAAGCCATTTTCTTAGACTCATAACAGATTAAGGCTTATAAATGGGCTCTATACTGGTTGACACTATTGTGGGCTAAATCGATTGATTTATTTCATATTTAGATGGCATTTAGAGTGTTTTGTGTAATTAAAAGCACTTTTGGGAACGTTTTTATTCGCCTGGCATTTAGTTAGACTACTATTTCAGTCAGAAAGGCCCCTTCACTCTGGTATGCAGAGGAAGGAGGCCCCTTTTTCGCGCCTCAATTGCGCAGTTTACTTCCATGGCAGTGCATGCAGCTTCATGTGAGGGGTCCTGTGGCTACTAAAACGGACTCAGGAAGGTTTATTTCAGTGCTGAATAACTCTCAGGGAAGGTAAAAAGCTGCAGCAAGGCTGTGGCAGTGATTGTAGTGTACTAAAATTGTTGAATTGAACAAATAGCTCCGGTTTGCTAATTTTAAGGGTTAAAGTCTTGAAACTTGGTGTGCAATACTTTCAAGGCATTAGGACTCTGGGGTAAAAATTTTGTAAAAATCGGACATTGCCTTCATAGTTTTTCAAAATATCAGAAATAAAGTGTGCTTGTTTATTATTTAAAGGGACAGTAACGCTTTTCTTTAAAAACGCTTTTATTGCATTATTAGCCTGCCAAATTCTGTCTAACATGTCTATACCTTCAGATGGCTTATGTTCTGTGTGTATGGAAGCCAAGGTGGTTCCCCCTATTAATGTATGCGCAAATTGTGTCATAGCGTCCAAACAAAGTAAGGACAGTACTGTCACATTTAATAAGATTGCCCAAGATGATTCTTCTAATGAAGGTAGTGGGGATAGTTCATCATCCGCTCCTTCTGTGTCAACACCAGTTTTGCCCGCGCAGGCGATACCTAGTTCATCTAGCGCGCCAATGCTGGTTACTATGCAGCAATTAACTGCAGTAATGGATAATTCTATAGCAAATCTATTATCCAAACTGCCATCCTACCCTAGAAAGCGTGATTGCTCAGTTTTAAATACAGAAGATGAGCAAGTTTGGCGCTGAGGACAATTTATCAGTTATACCCTCACATCAATCTGAATTGGCTGTGAGGGAGGGTCTGTCTGAGGGGGAAATTTCTGATTCAGGAAAAGTTTCTCAGCAGACAGACACTGATATCGTAACATTTAAATTTAAGTTAGAACATCTCCGTGCCCTGCTTAAGGAGGTCCTAACTACTCTTGATGACTGTGATTCTTTGGTAATTCCAGAGAAATTGTGCAAGATGGACAAATTGTTAGAGGTCCCAGTGCACGCTGATGCTTTTCCGATACCCAAGCAGGTGGCGGACATAGTGACTAAGGAGTGGGAAAAGCCAGGTATACCTTTTGTTCCACCTCCTATATTCAAGAAAATGTTCCCCATTGTTGACCCCAGAAGGGACGCATGGCAAACGGTCCCTAAGGTTGAGGGGGCAGTGTCAACGTTAGCTAAGCGCACAACTATTCCTATTGAGGACAGTTGGGCTTTTAAAGATCCTATGGATAAAAAATTGGAAGGATTGCTAAAAAAGATATTTGTTCAGCAAGGTTTCCTTCTCCAACCAATCTCGTGCATTATTCCTGTCACCACGGCAGCTTATTTTTGGTTCGAGGAACTAGAAAATTCGCTCCAAAAAGAGACTCCATATGATGAAGTCATGGACAGAATTCACTCACTAAAGTTGGCTAATTCCTTTATTTTGGATGCCGCTTTCCAATTGGCTAAGTTAGCGGCGAAAAATTCAGGTTTTGCAATAGTGGCGCGCAGAGCGCTTTGGCTAAAATCCTGGTCGGCGGATGTGTCGTCCAAGAATAAATTGCTCAATATTCCTTTCAAGGGTAAGAACCTTTTCGGGCCGGAATTGAAAGAGATTATTTCAGACATTACTGGTGGAAAGGGACATGCCCTCCCACAGGATAGGCCTTTCAAGGCTAAGAACAAATCTAATTTTCGTTCCTTTCGCAATTTCAGGAACGGACCGAATCCTAACTCTGCGGCCTCCAGACAAGAAGGCAACACTTCCCAGCCTAAACCAGCATGGAAACCATTGCAAGTCTGGAACAAGGGTAAACAGGCCAAAAAGCCTGCTGCTGCTACCAAGACAGCATGAAGGGGTAGCCCCCGATCCGGGACCGGATCTAGTAGGGGGCAGACTCTCTCTCTTTGCTCAGGCTTGGGCAAGAGATGTTCCGGATCCCTGAAAACTACACATAGTGTCTCGGGGGTATCTTCTAGAGTTCAAGGAACTTCCCCCGAGGGGAAGGCTCCACATGTCTCGCTTATCTTCACTTACACTGTGTAGGAGACCTAGTGAAGATGGGAGTGATACACCCAGTTCCTTTATCGGAACAAGGTCAGGGGTTTTACTCAAACCTGTTTGTAGTTCCCAAAAAGGAGGGAACTTTCAGGCCAATTCTGGATTTAAAAATTCTAAACAAATTCCTCAAAGTTCCATCATTCAAAATGGAAACCATTCGAACGATTTTACCAACAATCCAGGAGGGTCAATATATGACTACCGTGGACTTAAAGGATGCGTACCTGCATATTCCGATCCACAAAAATCACCATCAGTTCCTGCGGTTCGCTTTCCTGGACAAACATTATCAGTTCGTGGCACTTCCCTTCGGTTTGGCCACTGCTCCCAGAATTTTCACAAAGGTGCTAGGGGCCCTTCTAGCGGTATTAAGACCAAGGGGCATTGCTGTGGCACCTTATCTGGATGACATTCTGATCCAGGCGTCGTCTCTTTCCAAAGCAAAGGCTCATACAGACATTGTTCTAGCCTTTCTCAGATCTCACGGGTGGAAGGTGAACGTAGAAAATAGTTCCCTGTCCCCGTCAACAAGAGTTCCCTTTTTGGGAACAATAATAGATTCTGTAGAAATGAAGATCTTCCTGACAGAGGTCAGAAAGTTAAAGCTTCTAAACGCTTGTCAAGTTCTTCACTCTATTCTTCAGCCTTCCATAGCTCAGTGCATGGAAGTAGTAGGATTAATGGTTGCAGCAATGGACATAGTTCCTTTTGCTCGAATTCATCTAAGACCATTACAACTGTGCATGCTCAATCAGTGGAATGGGGACTATGCAGACTTGTCTCCCCAGATTCAAGTAGACCAGGTAACCAGGGATTCTCTCCGCTGGTGGTTGTCTCACGATCACCTGTCTCAGGGAATGAGTTTCCGCAGACCAGAGTGTGTCATTGTCACGACCGACGCCAGTCTCTTAGGCTGGGGCGCGGTCTGGGACTCTCTGAAAGCTCAAGGTCTATGGTCTCGAGAAGAGTCTCTTCTTCCGATAAACATTTTAGAACTGAGAGCGATATTCAATGCGCTCCTGGCTTTGCCTCACCTAGCAAAGGCCAAATTCATAAGGTTCCAGTCGGACAACATGACGACTGTAGCGTACATCAATCATCAGGGGGGAACAAAGAGTTCCTTGGCGATGAGAGAGGTATCCAAGATCATCAAATGGGCGGAGGATCACTCCTGCCACCTATCTGCAATTCACATCCCAGGAGTGGACAACTGGGAGGCGGATTATTTGAGTCGTCAGACTTTTCATCCGGGGGAGTGAAAGCTTTGGTATTGGTTCCCACAAGTAAGGATGAAGCCGTGGACCGGACACACCAATGTTGGAGAAAACAGAATTTATGTTTACCTGATAAATTTCTTTCTCCAACGGTGTGTCCGGTCCACGGCCCGCCCTGGTTTTTAATCAGGTTTGAAAAATTTCTTTCTTTATACACTACAGTCACCAAGGCACCCTATAGTTTCTCCTTTTTCTCCTAACCGTCGGTCGAATGACTGGGGGGCGGAGCCAGAGGGGGGCTATATGGACAGCTTTTGCTGTGTGCTCTGCCATTTCCTGTAGGGGAAGAGAATATCCCACAAGTAAGGATGAAGCCGTGGACCGGACACACCGTTGGAGAAAGAAATTTATCAGGTAAACATAAATTCTGTTTTTTCATTTTTTATTTTTAAAAATATTCTAAAACACTTTAAAAATAATTATTACTGGTCACAATGAGCTTGTAAGTTGGGTCCTCTCTTTTCCTTTAAGACACAACTCATGTTTTATAACATTTTCACAATTTCTTACTTTACTTCATGATATGTTGCCTTTTCCTGGTTTTGCATTATTTGCCATTTCCTTTCTTCATTGTCCATTTTTGCAGTTTACATTCATATTATCGCCTTGTCCTTATTTGCCACTCTAGTAACACTTTATTATTTATTTTATTTATTTTTGTATGGTGTTGTTCATTGCACCATTTATTTTGAGGCAAGCAAGCAGTGAAAATGTCAGTTATTTCAGAATTCTAAAGCAAAGCATCGGCACAAATACTGATGAAAGCTAATGATTTCCTGAAACAGCATTAGGACCTCTCTATATATAGGGTTTCAGTATAAAATATTCCATAACTGATGCATTTTATTAGGTGTATGTATTTAAATTATGTGGTGGTGATATCACTTTTTATTTAGTCAATTATGTACAGTATATTATTGCATTGTATAGAAATCCACGTGTTACCTACTAATGGTTAAATTGTAACTTGTTAGCTCAGTCTAGCTGTAAGTGAAATCGGACACATGAGCCTGGTGTTTGTTTTCAGCTATGCACTCAATAGTGTGTTACCTTATATAGCACATCTTCTGATGGGAAATATCATTTCTGGTAACACAGGTCAGGCAGATAGCTAAAGGCACAAATACTTGTCAAATAGAAAATGTTCTAATGTGTTAGACTATTTTATGATTGCACTAGGTTAAACACATAGGTAAAGTCAGCTCAAAAACAGCAATGCACAGTGTAATAATAAAATGTTCTAACTTGAAGCATTTTCATTTGGCACTTGATCTTTTATAGAGAGAAGCTGACAATTCTGGAAGATTAAAAAAAAACATTTAGTTGCAGCTATTGACATGGACTGTGCACCGAGTCCAGTCTGTGAGAGTAGTCTTTTTCACATTTTTGTATTCATTTTCTAGGGTGACAACATTTAGCCAGAGCACCCTTACAGGTGTAATTAGTGAGCATTGGTAGAAGTCAGCATAGGAGGCTGAGGTTCGAACCCAAACACTGTAGGTGTCCTCAGAGTGCATTATAAAATGCCAGTCACTGCTTCTTTTGCAGCAGAAGCCTTGAAGTTAGATATGTATGGTGGACTACAGTATGAAGTGCTCCTGTGTACTTTTTCTTGTGTTTTTTCTTTTTTGTACCCACACACGATATTTTAGTACAGCTTTGTTATTGTTTTGATTATGATTTGACTTTTTATTGTAAGGAAGACTAAAAATAGGATTTTTTTTTATTAAATACCTGAAATACAGGGCATTCTTGTTTTTCACTCAGTATAGTAAAAACAAAACCCTCACTTGTTGGTTTTGATTTTTGTTGATTGTTCTGTAACATAGGTCAGATGAGGGTTGCACAGACTCTTCCGTCTAGGCCATATCTGGGCTTTAAAGGGACACTAAAGTCAAAATTAAACTTTCATGATTCAGATAGTGCATACAATTTAAAAGAAAGAAAATGTTAAATTTACTATCAAAATGTTTACAATTTATTATATGCCCACTTTCTGAGACACCAGTTCCTACTGAGCATGTGCAAGAGGTCACCTTATATACCTATGTGTTTTGTAATTTGCAAAATAGCTGTCACATGATGCAAATGAGCAGGGAAAATGGAAGTCACTTTGAAATTTGTCAGCCATTTTTTTTACTGTTCTTTTGAATTTCAGACTAAGGGCCCAATGATCTAAAGCTCTCTCTTCTGGTAATTGTATCTAAGAAGATACATTTTAGCTTAAGAACTGTTTATCTAGCTTTGCAGGGTTCATCATGTGGAGGAGTGTCAGCTACATTACAGTACAATGCCCAAAAAAATAGTTTGTTAGATTTCTCTCCATGCTGGTGAGTTTTTTTTTCCATTGGGCCCTAAGTGTTATTACATTGTCTTTTTGTTATGCATTGGTTGATTATGCAATTCTATTGTATTTGGTCCTTTAAAGACTTTGTGTGTGGCCCTGGGCCCCACTGAACAGAAATAGAGACCAGTAAATTATCAAAAAAGCACACTTCTCATGAAATATTTTTATACATTATAATAATTATTTACAGTCAAATTTAATTAATAGGGACTGACTTCCTGTGTAATTTACACCTAAAAGTGTGATTATATTCTGTTTTAAATACTTGCTCAACCTTTAATTCTGCCTCCCTTTGGGGACTTCTGTATTAGGATTTGTAACTACTGACATACAGTATACCCAGATCACCATCCCAGCTATTGTCATGTGCAAGTACCTAGTAGGGCATCCTAAAGGGAGATTGTCAAGATCACAACATTTTACATTACTGACGTATTAAACCTTTTTAATCTAAGGGACCACACAGGGATTTCTTTTTCCATCTTAATATGGGAAGAGTCTACAGCTGCATTCCGTACTTGTGGGACATAATGAACCTGGTCACCAAGAGGAGGCAAAGACACCCCAGCCAAATGCTTAAATAACTCCCCCACTTCCTCATAACCCCAGTCATTCTTTGCCTTTCGTCACAGGAGGTTGGCAGAGAAGTGTTAGAAGATTTCGGAGTAGTCTCTTATGGAGGGTAGTACTCTTCGAGATGGGACTAGGGTTTTAAGTACTCCTGCCATCCTCTCAGTGAGAGCATGGATGAAAGTTAGAGTCCAGAGATGCAGGGAGAGCCTTTCTGAGAAACCATCCTGACTCATATTAACAGCTCCATAGGCAATCAGCGTTGACGAGTTTCACTGCCTGCTTTCTTCACTCAAGTCCATGTCAGTAGCGATGCTACTATCTGTCACACTTAAAGGGCCGTGTTCCTGTTCCACGGCGTAGATTCTGGTAAGATCGTTTCATATTTTATACATGTATGATAACGCAAGAAGACAGGGTCACAGTGTGACTCCTTTTATCTGTATAGAATCAAGGGTTAATATCTCCTTAGGGGAATTATTGAACAGGGGGGGAATAATCTTATGTTTATTTGATTTTATGCTGCTTTTATGTGTGAGATGTTATGGGCTCATAGGCTGTTCTGGAATATACAGGTTTTACTTTCACTTTGAGAGCAGTGCAGCTTACAAGCTTGGCGCGTTTTCTCATAGCAGGGATGGTCCTGCATTGTGCACCATGTGATTCTTTCCCTTTTTCCTGACTGGGTGTCTATCAGAGAGGAGTCATAAATCTCTGTACTGTCTGGGTCATAGTAGGTGGTGAGTGCCCCAGCCATTGGGGTATAAGGGTGCCATTTTTTTGAATAAAATAAGATGTTTTATTTCTCTAGTTCTCCGGTTATTGCACTAGCGATGGAGGATTCTGTTACTTTAGAGGGCACTCCCTCTATTCCTAATGAGTAATTCCTGTTTATATGGTGAGAAGGCCTTAGTTCTGCCCTCTTAATTATGTTCCATATGCCTTGATAATATGATAATATCGAACATGTTTGATACCACAGAGCCGTCCACCTCTGAGGAGTTGTCGTCCAATGAGGTGAGTACCCTACATTCTTATATCTCTACACATTCAATTTTCCCGTAGCATTGTTATCCTCCATCTGGAGGGGGCCTTTTTCACCAAACATTACTGCGCAGTTCAGACGGCGGTGTCTGTGGCCTTTAATGCTTTACTTTATTGCTCTCCTTCCCAGAGTACATCATATAATTTATTGGATTGAACTGAGGGTTATCCGAGGATGAAGTTCTTTCTGAGACTTCAGAGTATGAACATTCTGGGTCGGAGTCTACTGCCTCTAAACCTCCGGCTGCGGAGGAATCAAACTTTAGTTTAGGAATGTGTGCTTTCTTCTAAAGGAAGTTTTTGGCGAATTCAGAGGTTCCAGAGGCCAAATTGCCTGATGAACCTTTAATTCCTAAATTGGATAGAGTTTGAGGACAGGGTGGTGCCTTATACTTCCCTGCTCATGTTAGATGGCGAACATTATTAAGATTGAATGGAACAGGATTGGATTCCTTTTCCCCCTCTTCTCCCTTTAAAAAATTGTCCCCGGTTCTGGACTCTCAATGGAGTTGTGAGTTTCCGTCCCTAAATGGGATGGCATTGTCTTCACCCTTGCAAAACGTACTACTATCCCTCTTGAGGATAGTACTTCATTTGAAGAGCCCATGGATAAAAGATGGAAACTCTGTTAAGAAAGATGTTTCAACATACGGGATATTTGTTTCAACTGGTGGTGGCTGCCACGGTTACTGGAGAAACTACCTTCTGGTTTGACTCCTTATAGGATTTGATCGGGGTGGAGGATCCCCTCTACGTTACTCAGAAAAGATTTATGGCCTTGAGGGTTGTTAATTCTTTTATATGTGCTGCTATTAGGCAGTTTATTCGCTTGAATGCTATGGCTTTAGCTTTTTCTGTGGAGTCCCATCAGGCTCTGGCTGAAGTCATGATCTGCCAATATGATTAATTATCTCCACGGTCACAGGGGGAAAGGGTGCCCTCCTTCCGCAAGAGAATATGAACTAATCTAAGGTATGATTTTCGTTGTTTTTGTTCTGATAAAGCCCATGTCAGCAGTCCTCCGCTAAGCCAGAGCAAACCAAGAGCTCTTGGAAGCCGGCTCAGTCCTGGAATAAATCCAAGCAGAGCAAGAAGCCCGCTGTGTCTATGTCGGCATGAATGGTCGGTCCCCGGTCCTCTTCTGGATTGTGTAGGGGGCAGTATGTCGCTCTTTGCAGTCGCTTGGTTCAGGGACGTGCAGCATCCATGGGTCCTGGAGGTCATAGCTCAGGGTTACAAGATAGGTTTTAAGTCTCAGCCACCCAAGGGCAGATTCCTCCTGCCTTCCTGACCAGAAAGGTTTGTATGGGATAGGAGTTATTGTCCCGGTGCCTATCGCAGTGAGAGGTTTGGGATACTATTCAAACCTTTTCGTGGTCCCTAAGAAGGAGGGAACTTTCCATCCGATTCTGGACCTAAAGTGTTTAAGCAGGTTTTTATATGTCCCCTTGTTTAAGATTGAGACAATAAGGTCCATTCTTCCCCTCGTTTGAGAGGAGTAGCTCATGACCACGATAGATTCCTGAACCTGCACTTCCAGTTTATTGCTCTTCCGTTTGGTCTTGTTAAAGAATTTTTTAGAAGAGTGGACCATTCGGAATATCTCCTCTGTCTTCTTCAATCCCATGGATGACAGATAATCTAGAGAGAGTTCTCTTGTATCAAGTACCAGGGTAGAATTCTTGTGTACTATAATAGTTTCCATAGACATGAGAATATGTCTAACAGACCAGAGACGTTGCAAGCTAGCTTCAACATGTCTTGCCCTCCAGATCTCCTTATGGCCATCTGTGGCTTGGTGTATGCAGGTGATTGGTCTCATGGTATCCAGCTTGGACATTATTCCCTTCTCCAGGTTTCACCTCAGACTGTGCAACTGTGCATTCTGATCTGTCTCAACAGATTTCTCTGGACAACCAATCGGGAGAATCGCTCCTTTGGTGGTTTTGTCCGGATCACTTGTCCTGAGGGACGTCCGTCACAAGACGATCCTGAGTGATTGTGACTACGGTTGCAAGTCTGTCAGGATGGGGAGCCGTTTAAGGTGTCAGGAAGGCACAGGGCATCTGGTGTCAGGAGGTAAAGCTCCTGATCTCTTTTTGGATCTCCGGGCAATATACAATGCTCTTGAAGGCTTGGCCTCTGCTGGGTTCATCCCAGTTAATCAGATTCCAATCAAACAGTATATCCTTGGTGGCTTACATCAACCATCAGGGGGAACGAGAAACTCCCTAGCTATGAGGGAAGTGTCTCGGATTCTGGTGTTGGGGAGACTTCCTTATCTTTTTGTCTGAGGAGTGTCATCCGTTTTGGATAGAAACGGCGGGACATAAGACTCCTCTGAGGATTACGGCTCATTCTACGGCAGCAGTGGTTTCCTCTTGGGCCTTCAAAAATGAGGCCTCTATGGATCAGATTTGTAAGGCGGCTATCTGGTTCTCCTTACATACTTTTTCCAAAATTTTACAAGTTTGATGTTTTTGCTTCTCCTGAAACAGCCTTCGGGAGAAAGGTTTTGCAGGCTGTGGTGCCCTCAGATTAGGGTCCGTCTCTCTTTTATCCCTCCCTTTAGCATTCCGTGTACTCTGGAGCCTGGGTATATGTTTCCCACAAGTAAGGAATGCAGCTGTGGACTCTTCCCATATTAAGATGGAAAACATAAATTATGCTTACCTGATAATTTCATTTCCATCTGTATAGGAAGAGTCCACAGCTCCCGCCCGTGTTCTCCGATGAGCAGCTCTAAATTTAAAATGTTTTCTTCTGGCACCTACTGTGCCTTGTTTCCTCGGCAGAATGACTGGGGTTATGAGGAAGTGGGGGAGGTATTTAAGCTTTTGGCTGGGGTGTCTTTGCCTCCTCCTGGTGGCCAGGTTCAGTATTTCCCACAAGTAAGGAATGCAGCTGTGGACTCTTCCCATACAGATGGAAATGAAATTATCAGGGAAGCATAATTTATGTTTTTACATTCTGGGTTGGTAAGCATATTCTTTACCTATCAAATTTTTAGATGAGCAATGTTTAAAGTGCTTTGGTGTGCAGAAGTGTAGAATCTGCCAAGTTATGTTATTTTTTTTTTGTGTGTGTGTTATTGGGTGTGGGTGTGTTTTTATATATATATATAAATGTGTATATATATATATATATATATACACACACACACACACACATATGTGCACAGGCATACAGAGAAATTAATTAATTTCAACTAAATACTTAAAATGGTAACAATTTGTGATCTATGTGGATAATACTTTTCTAATAACAATAACTGGGTGGAGTTAATTTACAATTAATTTTATTTTTAGCCTCACTGCACATAATAATTTCTTATTAAATCTACAGCACAGCGGAAGGCTTGACCAGAGAGAATATGTCTGGCGTGAGTGGTTGGCAAACATTCCTCCAAGCACTGGCATATTTCCTGAAGATGTTTTTTGGTTCAGCAGCTCTCGGAACGCTGACCGGACTGATTTCTGCATTAATATCCTTTTTTGAAGTGCTCACACAGTAATGTTCTCTTGCAGTAACAATGCCCTCATTCACTATCTTCCCCTCTTTCCTCTAGAGAAATGATTTTATTGTTGGGCTGCTGATTGAAAAGTGCACATCATTTGTCTTGGTTTTTAATCTAACTCTTCTTAAATTACTTTTAGAACTGGAGTGCCTTTATAATGAATAACAGAGATGGTATTCCCCTTTGTTTTATGATGAAGCCTCCTTTCTAATAAGTGCCATGAGATAGTCTGATAATTATTTTTGGTAAAAAGAGTTAATATTTAATATATCATTTGGAATCAGCCACATCTCACAAATGTAACTATTCTTAAATAATATTGAGCTAGAAATATAAATATAAAATGTAATATACAAACTCTGTTTTATATGTGCGCTAAACAGCAACATTTCATTTAAAGCGATATTCAACAATATGAGATTGTAATATAAAATGTTTACGTGTATTTATAAAAAAAAAAAAAAAAAAAACTGCAATAAACTTTATTTATTTTGTCCACCTTTCCCTGTAATGCTAAATATTGTTGGTTTTCTAAATTCCACTGAGTTTCTATAATGTAAGGGGCACCAACATGCTTGTACTTAAAGTGATTGTAAAGTTTATTGATTAAGTGCCCGGTATATAAAAATAATCTTAGAAACAGGGGCACTTTCATTCATTAAACTTTACAAAGATGCTTATTTTTTTTTAAAATACTTACTTTAGTTTTATGGTAAACATAACAACGATCCTCAGCCCGCAGCTTCTGCTTTCTTTAGCAGATCGATGACGAATCCGGCTTCCTCCAATCATTGTGTGCCCCTTTTGGTATCCATCTCGTGAGGCACAAAACGATTGGAGGAAGCAGGATCATCATCGATATGCTAATGAAAGCAGGAGCTGCGAGCAGAGGATCGACTTTGTGTTTACCATAACGCAAAGGTAAGTATTTTAAAAAATAAGCGTCTTTGTAAAGTTTAATGAATGAAAGTGCCCCTGTTTTTAAGATTATAGATTTAGATACCTGGCACTTATTCATTAAACTTTACAATCACTTTAAGTTGCCCTTATCTGTTTTACCTGCTGAGGCAACAAATATAAAACAGGCAATAAAAGAGACTGTCCAAATAAGACTGTGTGTAACATAGGAATATCTAAAAGGGTTTCCACACAGCCTTGTTTGCAAAAGTACAGATAAATAGAAAACGAATTCAAACATGGTGGCTCCCATTACTTTATAGAAACCAAAGTACTTTATAGAAACTAAACCTTTACATTTATATCTTCAACATTTAAACAACTAACATAATTGTAAAACATGCATGTACATATTTCTCTTGCAAGGTGTATCCAGTCCACGGATTCATCCTTTACTTGTGGGATATTCTCATTCCCTACAGGAAGTAGCAAAGAGAGCACACAGCAAAGCTGTCCATATAGCTCCCCCTCTAGCTCCACCCCCCAGTCATTCTCTTTGCTGGCTCTAAGCACTAGGGTCTCTCTCGGGAGTGTAAAGTGAATGTGGTTTTAGAAATGTAGTTTCTCTACGTCTGACTGCTTGGAGATTGAACGCTTAATTCTATCAAAGCGTGGGTTCTCTGAGTCAGTTATAGATACTCTGATTCAGGCTAGAAAGCCTGTCACCAGGAAAATCTACCTTAAGATATGGCGGAAATATCTTTGTTGGTGTGAATCCAAGGGTTACTCATGGAGTAAGATTAGGATTCCCAGGATATTGTCCTTTCTGCAAGAAGGACTGGAGAAAGGATTGTCAGCTAGTTCCTTAAAAGGACAAATATCTGCTTTGTCTATCCTGTTACACAAGCGTCTGGCAGAGGTACCAGACGTTCAAGCGTTTGCTCAGGCTTTAGTCAGAATCAAGCCTGTCTATAAACCTGTGGCTCCGCCATGGAGTTTGAATCTAGTTCTTTCAGTTCTTCAAGGGGTTCCGTTTGAACCTTTACATTCCATAGACATTAAGTTGTTATCTTGTAAAGTTTTGTTTTTGATAGCTATCTCTTCTGCTCGAAGAGTTTCAGAATTATCTGCCTTACAGTGTGATTCACCTTACCTGGTGTTCCACGCAGATAAGGTAGTTTTGCGTACCAAGCCTAGTTTTCTTCCTAAAGTTGTTTTTAACAAGAATATTAACCAGGAAATAGTTGTTCCTTCTCTGTGTCCTAATCCATCTTCGAAGAAGGAACGTCTATTACACAATCTTGATGTAGTTCGTGCTTTAAAGTTCTATTTACAAGCAACTAAGGATTTCAGACAAACCTCTTCCCTGTTTGTTATCTATTCTGGTAAGAGGAGAGGTCAGAAAGCGAATGCTACCTCTCTTTCCTTTTGGCTGAAAAGCATCATCCGTTTGGCCTATGAGACTGCTGGCCAGCAGCCTCCTGAAAGAATTACTGCTCATTCTACCAGAGCAGTGGCTTCCACATGGGCTTTCAAAAATGAGGCTTCTGTTGAACAGATTTGTAAGGCAGCGACTTGGTCTTCACTGCATACTTTTGCCAAATTTTACAAATTCGATACTTTTGCTTCTTCAGAGGCTATTTTTGGGAGAAAGGTTTTGCAAGCAGTGGTGCCTTCCATTTAAGGTACCTGTCTTGTTCCCTCTTTATCCGTGTCCTAAAGCTTTGGTATTGGTATCCCACAAGTAAAGGATGAATCCGTGGACTGGATACACCTTGCAAGAGAAAACAGAATTTATGCTTACTTGATAAATTACTTTCTCTTGCGGTGTATCCAGTCCACGGCCCGCCCTGGCATTTAAGTCAGGTAAAAAAAATTTTTGTTTTAACTACAGTCACCACTGCACCCTATGGTTTCTCCTTTTTTTTCCTAACCTTTGGTCGAATGACTGGGGGGTGGAGCTAGAGGGGGAGTTATATGGACAGCTTTGCTGTGTGCTCTCTTTGCTACTTCCTGTAGGGAATGAGAATATCCCACAAGTAAAGGATGAATCCGTGGACTGGATACACAGCAAGAGAAAGTAATTTATCAGGTAAGCATAAATTCTGTTTTTTTCTAGTGCTAATCTTTGCTTTGAATACATCACATTGAATACTAGCATGTATTTACTGTTTAACATCCCATTAGAGGGACATAATGGGCGCTCGTTCCCAGGTTGAGCGCTTCTCTGTTTTTATTTATGCAAATTATGTCCCTGAGGGAGGTCTCCCTATGGGTGATGCGGAAATCCAGACGTGGACCCGTTGCTCAGTGTGCCTAGAGGGATGTGGCTACACCTCACTGACGAGGCCCACAATAGGCCGAAATGTACGTCTGGAGTTTTGCTGTTTCTCTGGTTCAGAGAAGGATTGCCTGGTTTTTATCGGTACTGGACTGTACTGTGAAGTCAGAATCAGACTGATAAACTACAGGAAAGTTCTTCTCTGTGAAAGGCACATGTTGAGCAAAAATAGGCTGCTTTTTGGGTGGTAACTAGCCATAGAACATGCTATTATGGTGTGGTTTGTTCCCAGGTTGAGCGCTTCTCTGTTTTTATTTACATAATACTCAATGGCCCATATTTATCAAGCTCCATACGGAGCTTGAAGGGCCGTGTTTCTGGTGAGTCTTCAGACTCGCCAGAAACACAAATTATGAAGCAGCGGTCTAAAGACTGCTGCTCCATAACCCTGTCCGCCTGCTCTGATGAGGCGGACAGGAATCGCCGGAAATCAACCCAATCGAATACGATCGGGTTGATTGACACCTCCCTGCTGGCGGCAGATTGGCCGCGAGTCAGCAGGGGGCGGCGTTGTACCAGCAGCTCTTGTGAGCTGCTGGTGCAATGATAAATGCGGAGAGCGTGTTGCTCTCCGCATTTAGTGAGGTCTTGCGGACCTGATCCGCACTGTCGGATCAGGTCCGCAAGACCTATGATAAATAGGGGCCAATGTCTCTATTATGCACATTATAGGGCAGCAATTGAAAATATTTTGTATAAAAAAAGGTGAAGTAAAAGGTGTATAAATTCAAAGATAAATTAACATTTAGTGCATGATTATGTATAGCTGAGTCCTGGGGTGCTACAGCTCACTGGCTGATAGAGACAACTCCCACTTAAAAAGTTGGTTTATTCAGCACAGGACAATCAGTTTGTCAAAAATCAAAGAACTGTTCTACAATTTTAAATATTCTCTTTTGGATGAAACAGAATATTTTGTTTAGCATGTCCCTTTAAGTCTGATAGGAAAACAAGCTTAAAAAAACACTAAATGTAATTTTGTATACATTATAGTAACGGGCGAACTCATTTTGTGTTTGCTGTTAAACAAAAAGCAGTCTGTTAGGAGCGTCATGAAATCATAGCAAACTTTATGGAGATATAACTTATCTATAAGCTGTAATAAACTAGCGTAACAAGTCATCTTCAGCTTGTAGAAGTGCTTCTTGTTTGCTGTCACTGGTCACTTATTCCTAAAACACGGTTGTTTTTAATAATTTTAGTATCAGACACTCTGGCGACATCTGGTGGCAATAACATAGGGAAAACAAAACTTGAGAATATTATATAAACAATAAGTTAAGAGGTAAAAAAAAAATGTTTGTAAAAACAATTTTGGATAAAGCCTTTGGAAAACGTGAAGAAAACATTATTAATGAGAAGACATTATACCATTTAGTATTTAGAAGAGAGAGAATAAATGCTGGAGTTTTAGTAAAGGGGCCTTTTTCTCTCGACTAAAATATGTTATTTTATAAATGTTTTTGTTAGTTGTTGTTTGTAAACTGAATGCACTTGTACTGAGAAAAAAACATCATTCAAACTGGTTTTATTTGTTAAGCTTGTCACTGTCTCTCAGTAGAGTGGTGAGAGATGTGCTTATTAGCCTGTGTGCTTCATTCATAGATCAGATGTGCATGAACTTTCTGTTACTTTATAGCTTAAAGGGACATGAAACCCAATTTCTTTTTCTTTTATGATGCAGATAGAGCTTACCAGTTTATTTCTATTATATACTTTGTTTTGTTCTTTTTGTATCCTTTATTTGACAGTATATATGCATCTTGTCATTGGCTTTAGGCCAACTCCCAGTAGTGCATGGCTGCTTCTTCGACAAAGGACACCACGAGATTGAAGCAACTTAAATAATAGAAGTAAATTGGAAAGTTGTTTAAAATTGTATGATCTATGTGAATCATGATTGACATTTTTTTGGTTTCTTATCACTTTAATCCTTTTAAATCCCAAAAAATGTTGTAACATTTAATTTTTCATTAATGTCTGTTAGATTATTTTGTTGTTTGCTCCCCGGAATGAGTTACATCATGGCTTTTTACTAGCATGTATTAAAGGTACAGGAAACCCCAACATTTTCTTTCATGATGTGGATAGAGCATACAGTTTTAAAACAACTTTCCAATTTCTATAATCAAATTTGCTTTATTATCTTGTTATCCTTCGCTAAACGGACAACATTGCACTACTGGCAGCTAGCTCAACACATCTAGTTAGCCAATCACAAGAGACAAATGTGTGCAGGCACCAATCAGTAGCTAGCTCTCAATCGTTTAAGATATGTGCTTATTCTTTTTCAACAAGGGATACCAAGAAAATGAAGCACATTTGAAAATAGAAGTGAATTTAAAAGTGTCTTAAAATGACATGTTATATCTGAATCATGCAAGTTTAATTTTGACTTTCCTACCCCGTTAATAAAAGGTTTGTGTATTTAAGCTACTTTATTACTCTGCGTTAACATCACTTTTGTTTACCATGTTTAAAAAGTGCACTTTCGTCTTTATGTGACATTTTTTTCTCAGTGCTTCAATTTCCCTTTAAGGCAATTCTTTAAAGTGTTTTTTTTTCATATTCTGTTTTGCGAAATCATTCACACAGTATATCTAGTTTTTAATAGGGTTACTGCTTCTTTTACAAATCACAAATATGCATGAGAAACTTACACTAATTTAATTTGCCTTTTAGGGGCACCAACAGATTTACTTTTTTTTTACTTTTTAGATCAAGGTTCTTCAAACTTTTTTCCCCAAGACCCAGTGTCATGATACCACATATCTTTGCGACCCTATTTTTATAATTTGTTTGAAAAAAAAATAGTAACTAATATACAACAAGATAGCTGCAATTTTTGCAAAGTGACTAAATTTGTGTGTGTGTACTCCTGATTGTAGTCAAACTTCAAAGTGAGTGTTGTCAAACTTAATAACACACACTCTCATGCCACAGACACACCACACACACTCTCATGCCACACACAAAGCACACACACACCACACACACTCTCATGCCACAGACACACTACAGACACTCTCATGCCACAGACACACCACACACACTCTCATGCAACAGACACACCACACACACTCTCATGCAACAGACACACCACACACACTCTCATGCAACAGACACATCACACACACTCTCATGCCACAGACACACCACACACACTCTCATGCAACAGACACACCACACACACTCTCATGCAACAGACACACCACACACACTCTCATGCAACAGACACACCACACACACTCTCATGCAACAGACACACCACACACACTCTCATGCAACAGACACACCACACACACTCTCATGCAACAGACACACCACACACACTCTCATGCAACAGACACACCACACACACTCTCATGCAACAGACACACCACACACACTCTCATGCAACAGACACACCACACACACTCTCATGCAACAGACACATCACACACACTCTCATGCAACAGACACACCACACACACTCTCATGCAACAGACGCACTACACATACTCTCATGCAACAGACACACTCTCATGCCACAGACACACCACACACACTCTCATGCCACAGACACACTACACACACTCTCATGCCACAAACACACCACACACACTCTCATGCCACATATACACCACACACACTCTCATGCAACAGACACACCACACACACTCTCATGCAACAGACACACCACACACACTCTCAAGTCACAGACACACCACACACACTCTCATGCCACAGACACACCACACACACTCTCATACCACAGACACACCACACACACTCTCATACCACAGACACACCACACACACTCTCATACCACAGACACACCACACACACTCTCATGCCACAGACACACCACACACACTCTCATGCCACAGACACACCACACACACTCTCATGCCACAGACACATCACACACACTCTCATGCCACAGACACATCACACACACTCTCATGCCACAGACACATCACACACACTCTCATGCAACAGACGCACCACACACACTCTCATGCAACAGACACACCACACACACTCTCATGCAACAGACACACCACACATACTCTCATGCAACACACACTCTCATGCCACAGACAGACCACACACACTCTCATGCCACAGACACACTACACACACTCTCATGCCACATATACACCACACACACTCTCATGCAACAGACACACTACACACACTCTCATGCCACAAACACACCACACACACTCTCATGCCACATATACACCACACACACTCTCATGCAACAGACACACCACACACACTCTCATGCAACAGACACACCACACACACTCTCAAGTCACAGACACACCACACACACTCTCATGCCACAGACACACCACACACACTCTCATACCACAGACACACCACACACACTCTCATACCACAGACACACCACACACACTCTCATGCCACAGAAACACCACGCACACACTCATGCCACAGACACACCACACACACTCTCATGCCACAGACACACCACACACACTCTCATGCCACAGACACACCACACACACTCTCATGCCACAGACACACCACACACACTCTCATGCCATAGACACACCACACACACTCTCATGCCACAGACCCACCACACACACTCTCATGCCACAGACACACCACACACACTCTCATGCCACAGACACACCACACACACTCTCATGCCACAGGCACACCCCACACACTCTCATGCCACAGGCACACCCCACACACTCTCATGCCACAGGCACACCCCACACACTCTCATGCCACAGGCACACCCCACACACTCTCATGCCACAGGCACACCCCACACACTCTCATGCCACAGGCACACCCCACACACTCTCATGCCACAGGCACACCCCACACACTCTCATGCCACAGGCACATACCACACACACTCTCATGCCACAGGCACATACCACACACACTCTCATGCCACAGGCACATACCACACACACTTTCATGCCACAGGCACATCACACACACTCTCATGCCACAGACACAAACACCACAAACATTTTCATACTACACACATACAAGCCGCGACCCAGTAAACATGGTGTTGCAACCCAGGAATGGGTCCCGACCCGTGGTTTGAAGAACCCTGTTTTACATCAGTGAGAGAGTATTACATAAAATAAATATGTAAAGAATTTAGTAGTTACAGAATGTATTTACAGTAGGTGAATACGATACATAAACGTAGCACCTTTTTACCTGTGGGCAATGCTTTACCTCTGTTGACTTTGCAGGCAGATCAGGTTCAATAAGTCAGCAATAAAATATTATTTAACCCATTAGTACTAGTAGAGAGCAGTAGATTAACAAAAATAGGGGCACTTAATATGACAATAAATAATGTGTTTACTGCAAAAGGATGTTTGGATGTCAATAATAAAATAAATACCTTCTTTATTAGTGGTACTACAGGCTACAACCAGTAAGATTACAGAAATAAGTGGCGCTTTAGCCATGGCTATTTAGGTAGTATAAAATATTTTAACTAATATACATGTATGAGTAATGTGATTAATATAATACCATCAAAATCATACATGTTTCTTTTACAAAGATATGATGAGTCCACAGATTTCATCTTTACTTGTGGGATATTAACCTCCTGCTAACAGGAAGGGGCAAAGAGCACCACAGCAGAGCTGTATATATAGAGCTCCCCTTCCCCTCCACCCTCAGTCATTCTCTTTGCCTGTGTTATACTAGGAAGACATGGTAAAGTGAGGTGTTAGTTTTAGTTTCTTCAATCAGGAAGTTTTTTTATTTTAAATGGTACCGGTACGTACTATTTTCCTCAGGGGGATATGAAAGAAGATTTCTGCCCTGAGGTTTGATGATCTTAGCATTTGTAACTAAGATCCACGCTGGTTCCCACAAGACTTCTGAAGGTAACCATGAGACATCTTCAGTGTGGAGACCGGTTTCATGCTACAAGCAGCATTAAGGTATGTGCAACCTTTTTTTCTGAGTAGACTTGGTGTATCAGAATTGGCTGGCATTATTTCCCTGTATGGGAATGGGGTAAGCAGTAAAACCTATTTTAATAAGAGGGGTGTTACTGGAGTCCCTATTTTATATTTATCATTAGTTGATATTTGGGCATTATGTGACATAGGAGACAATATAAAAAACAATGTTTTTTATTTTTGGCATTTAAAACTTATTGGTTTTATGCTTGAGGTTTATATTGTGTGTGTATTTTTAATTTAGTGCAAAACTGCACTTCCATGTGGTGTTGTTTGGGCCTACTCCAACTTTTGACCTTAAAGGGCGGAGCCTATTTTGGCGCAATTTCTTCAGGCTTAGCAGCACCAAACAGTAACTCGGTGGCTCCTAGACTGTGTAGCTGGTCTGAAGGGTTGGAAACTTGATTCAAAGTACCCTGGGGGCAGAGTGCATTTTTATCTATCTTTTGACTACATGTTGATATAAGTACTTCTAAAGCCTTATTTCTGCCCTTGCTTCTGGGTGCAGTAATTTTTGGATTAACCAACGATATTAAGTTAAATTTGGGAATAATTTAACGTTTTGTGCATTTTGGAAACATTGTTCACTTTTTCTTTTCTTAAAGGCACAGTACACATTTTTTCTGTTTATTTTATGCTATAAATAAGTGTTTAAACGACTTTTGTGGTATTACTAGTCTGTTCAACATGTCTGACATTGAGGTTTCTCATTGTTCTATGTGTTTAGAAGCTATTGTGCAACCCCCTCTAACATTGTGTAACGTTTGTACTGAAAGGGCTTTACAATGTAAAAAGCATATTTTAAATAAAGTAAGTGTGCCTAGGGATGATTCTCAGTCTGAAGAGAATCAGGATATGCCATCCAATTCTCCCCAAGTGTCACAACCTTTTATGCCCACACAAGCGACGCCTAGTACTTCTAGTGCGTCTAATTCCTTTACTCTGCAGCAGATGGCTGCAGTTATGTCAACTACCCTTACAGAGGTATTGTCTAAATTACCAGTGTTGCAGGGTAAACGCAGTAGGTCAAGTATTAATGTAAATACTGAATCCTCTGATGCTTTATTAGCTATTTTCAGTGCTCTGAGTTGGGGATCAGGGAATTACTGTCTGAGGGTGAAATTTCTGATTCAGGGAATGTTTTGCCTCAGACAGATTCGGATGCTATGTCATTTAAATTTAAGCTTGAACACCTCTGCCTGTTGCTTAGGGAGGTTTTAGCGACTCTGGATGATTGTGATCCTATTGTGATTCCTCCAGAGAAATTGTGTAAAATGGATAAATATTTGGAAGTTCCTACTTACCCTGATGTTTTTCCGGTTCCTAAGAGAATTTCGGAAATTATTAGTAAGGAATGGGATTGACCAGGTATACTGTTTTCTCCCTCTCCTAATTTTAAGAAAATGTTTCCTATATCAGATACCATTTGGGACTCATGGCAAGCGGTCCCTAAGATAGAGGGAGCTATATCTTCCCTAGCTAAGCGTACTACTATACCCATTAAGGATAGTTGTGCTTTCAAGGATCCTATGGATAAGAAATTAGAGGGTCTACTAAAGAAATTATTTGTTAATCAGGGATTTCTTTTACAACCTACGGCTTGCATTGTTCCAGTAACTACTGCAGCAGCTATTTGGTTTGAGGCTCTAGAAGAGTCTCTTAAGGTTGGGACTCCATTAGATGACATTCTAGATAGAATTAAGGCTTTTAAGCTAGCTAATTCTTTTATTACTGATGCCGCTTTTCAAATTGCTAAATTAGCGGCAAAAAATGCAGGATTTGCTATTTTAGCACGTAGAGCATTGTGGCTCAAATCTTGGTCTGCTGATGTGTCATCAAAACATAAGCTTTTAGCTATTCCCTTTAAAGGTAAGACCCTTTTTGGGCCAGAATTGAAGGAGATCATTTCTGATATTACAGGAGGTAAGGGCCATGTCCTACCTTAGGATAGGTCGGTTAAAATGAGGGGTAAACAGAATAATTTTCGTTTCTTTTGGAACTTTAAAGGAGGACTCCCCGCTTCTTCTTCTTCCACAAAGCAGCATGAAGGGGTGGCCGCCGATCCGGGACCGGATCTAGTAGGGGGCAGACTTTCTTTCTTTGCTCAGGCTTGGGCAAGAGATGTTCAGGATTCCTGGGCACTAGAAATAGTGACCCACGGTTATCAATTGGAATTCAAGGACTTTCTCCCAAGAGGGAGATTTCATCTTTCAAAATGATCTGCAAACCAGATAAAGAGAGAGGCGTTCTTACGCTGTGTAAAATACCTTTTTACTATGGGAGTAATCTGTCCTGTTCAAAAATTAGAACAGGGACAGGGGTTTTACTCAAACCTATTTGTGGTCCCCAGAAAAGAGGGAACGTTCAGACCCATTTTAAACAAATTTCTAAGAGTTCCATCATTCAAGATGGAGACAATTCGAACGATTTTGCTAATGATCCAGGAAGGTCAATATATGACTACCATGGATTTGAAGGATGCTTACCTTCATATTCCAATCCACAAAGATCATCGGTTTCTAAGGTTTGCTTTCTTGGACAAACATTATCAGTTCGTGGCTCTTCCTTTCGGGTTGGCCACAGCACCCATAATCTTCACAAAGGTTCTAGGCTCTCTTTTGGCGGTTTTCAGACCGCAAGGGATAGCGGTGGCGCCTTATCTGGACGATATTCTGATTCAGGCGTTAACATATCATCTGACAAAATCTCACACGGACACAGTGTTGTCTTTTCTGAGAACTCATGGCTGGAAGGTGAACATAGAGAAGAGTTCACTTGTTCCACAGACAAGGGTTCCTTTCTTGGGAACTCTGATAGACTCGGTAGCCATGAAAGTATTTCTGACGGAGGTCAGAAAATCAAAGATTTTGAATGCTTGCCGATCACTTCTGTCCATTCCTCGGCCATCAGTGGCTCAGTGTATGGAGATAATCTGATTAATGGTAGCGGCAATGGACATTGTTCCATTTGCTCGCTTTCGTCTCAGACCACTGCAACTGTGCATGCTCGGTCAGTGGAATGGGGATTATGCGGATTTATCTCCAAAGATAATTCTGGATCAAGAGACCAGAAACTCTCTTCTTTGGTGGTTGTCACCAGATCATCTGTCCCAGGGGACTTGTTTCCGCAGACCCTCGTGGGTGATAGTGACAACAGATGCCAGCCTTCTGGGCTGGGGTGCAGTTTGGAACTCCCTGAAGGCTCAGGGTGTTTGGACTCTTTGGTTTGGTGGAGTCTCTACTTCCAATCAATATTCTGGAACTGAGAGCAATATTCAATGCGCTTCAGGCGTGGCCTCAGTTGGCTTCGGCCAAATCCCGGTCAAGGGATCCTCAGGCCGAACTGATAGTTGCCTTGGCAGTACTTTGGTTGTTCAGCCTAGCTTATGTGTTTCTGCCGTTTCCTCTCCTCCCACGCGTGATTGCTCGAATCAAACAGGAGAGAGCTTCAGTGATCCTGATACCGCCTGCGTGGCCACGCAGGACTTGGTATGCGGATCTAGTGGACATGTCCTCTCTGCTACCGTGGAAACTTCTGTTGAGACAGGACCTTTTCATTCAAGGTCCTTTCCAACATCCAAGTCTAATTTCTCTGCAACTGAGTGCGTGTAGATTGAACGCTTGATTTTATCGAAGCGAGGATTCTCTGATTCAGTTATCAATACTTTGATACAGGCTAGAAAGCCTGTCACTAGAAAGATCTATCATAAGATATGGCGTAAATATCTTTATTGGTGTGAATCCAAGGGTTACTCATGGAGTAAAGTTAGGATTCCTAGGATTTTGTCTTTTCTCCAAGAAGGATTGGAGAAAGGGTTATCAGCAAGTTCCTTAAAGGGACAAATTTCAGCTTTGTCAATTCTGTTTCACAAACGTTTGGCAAATATACCAGATGTTCAGTCTTTTTGTCAGGCTCTATCTAGAATTAAGCCTGTATTTAGACCTATTACTCCTCCCTGGAGTTTGAATTTAGTTCTATGTATTCCATCGATATTAAACTATTATCTTGGAAAGTTCTGTTTTTGGTTGCTATTTCTTCTGCTTGAAGAGTTTCTGAGCTTTCAGCATTATAGTGTGAATCGCCTTATCTCATATTTCATTCTGATAAGGTGGTTTTACATACCAAACCTGGGTTCCTTCCTAAGGTTGTTTCAAATAAAAATATTAATCAGGAAATTGTTGTTCCTTCCTTGTGTCCTAATCCTTCTTCTAAGAAGGAGCGTCTGTTACATAACTTGGACGTGGTCCGTACCTTAATGTTTTCTGTCAATCATCTTCATTATTCATTGTTTATTCTGGAAAGTGTAGGGGTCAGAAAGCTTCGGCTACCTCTCTTTCTTTTTGGCTGAGAAGTATCATCCATCTGGCATATGAGACTGCTGGACAGCAGCCTCCTGAAAGAATTACGGCTCATCCTACTAGGGCTGTGGCTTCCACATGGGCTTTTAAAAACGATGCATCTTTGGAACAGATTTGTAAGGCTGCGACTTGGTCGTCCCTTCACACTTTTTCCAAGTTTTACAAATTTGATACTTTTGCTTTTTCTGAGGCTATCTTTGGGAGAAAGGTTCTTCAAGCAGTGGTGCCTTCCGTTTAGGTTCCTGTCTTGTCCCTCCCTTTCATCCATGTCCTATTGCTTTGGTATTGGTTTCCCACAAGTAAGGATGAAATCCGTGGACTCGTCATATCTTTGTAAAAGAAAACTAAATTTATGCTTACCTGATAAATTACCTTCTTTTACAATATGACGAGTCCACAACCCTCCCTGTTATTTTAAGACAGGTTTATTTTATTTTTTTTTAAACTTCAGTCACCTCTGCACCTTTTTAGCCTTTCCTTTTTCTCTTCCTATACCTTCGGTATCCCACAAGTAAGGATGAAATCCGTGGACTCGTCATATCGTAAAAGACAGTAATTTATCAGGTAAGCATAAATTTAGTTTTTTTCCAGTAACACACATGCACACATAGGGCTCATAATAGAATTCTTCCTCACTGAAAGGTCTGGGCTCAGGTTAAAGCACAAAATCTATCCTAGCATCCACCCATGACAGTCACATAATGATATTCTGTTAATCACATTGCACATTAAACCCTTTATACTATTACAATTGCCTTTCTCCCACTACTTTAAATGATTGTAATTGAGGGGCATCTCCTCTCCCTGTTTAGTTTAGCTGTGAGGATGATTACATTTATTAACAGTTCTTGTTAACTGCATAAACAGCCTTGAGGTGGATCCTGTTAGTTCATTACTTGAGCTGATAGTATATTTTATTTAAGGTCTACACGACCGAGTGCTGTTTGCTAATATAAAGAAGAATATGCACAGATCTAAAAATCCAGTATAAAACCTTTTAAAAAGTTACTTATAAGCTTCCAGTTTGGCACTGTTGATGAGGTTTGGTCGGGACAACCACTGAAAGAAGCTGAAAAAGCAGGAAGAGCAGGCCCTCCCCTGCATATGAAAAGACCAATTACACTAACAGCAAGAGTCTGTAGACTTGAGTCTACATCTGATACTTTGGGGCTTGATTAGGAGTATGAAAATTAGCGCAATGTTATTAAAAAATAAGCAAAACTATTAATTGTTAGAAATTTTTCAATTTTAACCCCTTAAGGACCGGGCAGTTCAGACTAAGACTTCCAATTCTTTGTCGGAAGTCATTGAGGTGGAGTCTCCCCTCAAGGTTATTCAAGACAGAATTAAAGCTCTCAGAATTGCTAATTCTTTTATCTGTGATGCGAACATCCAAATTATTCGCCAAAATGCAAAGGCCTCTGGCTTTGCGGTCCTAGCCTGCCGGGTGGTCTGGTTGAAGTCTTGGTCTGCGGATATGACTTCTAGGTCCAGACTCCTTTCTCTTCCCTTCAAGGGAAAGATTTTATTTGGTCCAGGCCTGGACTCCATTATTTATACGGTTACCAGAGGCAAATGTGCCTTCCTACCGCAAGATAAGAAGAACAAGTCTAAGGGACGATAATCTTCTAATTTTCATTCTGACAAATCCCAACAACAACAATCCTCCTCCAAGCCCAAGCAACCCAAGAGTACTTTTAAGCCGGCTCAGTCCTCGCGTAAATCCAAGCAGAATAAGAAGCCCGCCGATAACAAATCGGCATGAAGGGGCAGCCCCCGATCCGGGATTGGATCGTGTAGGGGTTAGGCTGTCTCTTTTTTCAGACGCCTGGTTCAAGGACATATAGGATCCGTGGGTCCTGGAGGTGGTATCTCAGAGATACAAGATAGGCTTCAAATCTTATCCGCCAAGGGGCAAATTCCTTCTCTCGCATCTGTCTACCAGACCAGAAAAGAGGGATGCCTTTCTAGGGTGCATTTGGGATCTATCCTCCTTTGGAGTTGTTGTCCCGGTGCCTATCGAAGAAAGAAGTTTGGGGTTTTATTTAAACCTTTTTGTGGTCCCAAAGAAGGAGGGAACTTTCTGCCCAATTCTGGACCTAAAGTGCTTTAACAAATTTCTCAGTGTCCCTTTTTTCAAGATGGAGACGATAAGGTCCATCCTTCCTTTAATTCAGGAAAGCCAGTTTATGTCCACTATAGATCTGAAGGACGCTTACCTTCATGTTCCAATCCACAGGGTTTGCATTCCTGGACAAGCACTTCCAGTTCATTGCCCTTCCATTTGGCCTAGCTACTGCTCCAAGAATTTTGCAAAGGTTTTGGGAGCTCTTCTAGCCGTTGCCAGAACTCAGGGTATTGCAGTAGCCCCATACTTGGATGATATTCTGGTGCAAGCACCATCCTTTCGTCTTGCAGAAGAATTCTCTGAGTCCCTTCTCAGTCTTCTTCGATCACATGGATTGAAGATAAACTTGGAAAAGAGTTCTCTTATCCAAAGTACCAGGGTGGAATTCCTGGGTACTATATCACCTCCATATTTTGTAACAGTCCAGAGACATTGAGTCCCTCTGTGGCTCAGTGTATGGAGGTGATTGATCTCATTGTGTCCTGCATGGACATCATTCCTTTTGCCAGGTTCTGTCTCAGACCTAAACAACTGTGCATGCTGAGGCAGTGGAACAGCGATCATTCAGCTCTGTCTGAACAGATTGTATTAGACCGCTGGTTGAGAGAATCCCTCTCTTGGTGGCTCTGTCTAGATCATCTGTCCCAAGGGACATGCTTCTTAAGACCATCCTGGGAGATTGTGACTACGGACGCAAGCCTATCCGGATGGGGAGCTGTTTGGGGTGCCAGGAAGGCACAGGGGTTGTAGACTTAGGAGGAGTCCTCCATCTTGATCAATATTTTGGAACTGTGGGCAATCTTCAAAGCATTGAAGGCTTGGCCACTTCTGGGTTCATCCCAGTTTATCAGATTCCAATCAGACAATATAACCTTGGTGGCTTACATCAACAATCAGGGGGGAACGAGAAGTTCCTTGACAATGAAGAAAGTATCTCAGATTCTGGAGTGGGCGGAGGCCTACAGCTGTTCGCTGTCGGCGATCCACATTCTAGGTGTGGACAACTGGAGGCGGATTTTCTCAGCAGGCAATCCTTTCATCCAGGGGAATAGTCTCTCTATCCTGAGGTGTTCGCAGAGATATACAGCAAGTGGGGGACGCAAGAGATAGATCTCATGGCGTCCCGTCTCAATACCAAGCTACCCAGGTACGGGTTGAGGGATCCCTAAGCGGATCTAATAGATGCACTAGCAGTGCCCTGGAGGTTCAAACTCATATATCTTTTTCCTCCATTACCGCTTCTTCCTCGAGCGGGTATCATTAATCCTCAGCAGGGGCGAATCTGGTGCACTATGGCCGCTATATAGATGATTTGATTTTCATCTGGAAGGGCGACCAGACATCAGCATATACATTTACAGAATCCATGAACAACAATAACATGGGCCTAACTTTCACGGCTAACATCAATTCAGAAACGATAGATTTTTTAGATTTGACTTTAAGTTGGGACACAGACGGCAATCTTTGTTCCAAAACATTTTTCAAAAAAGTTGATAGTAATAGTTATTTAGATTACACAAGTAACCATCACAAAAAATGGTTATCCAATATACCATACAGTCAGTTTGAAAGGATTAAACGTAACTGTTCAGATTCCATTTCTTTTGAGGAACAAAGTCATATAATATATGAAAGATTTACTGAAAAAGGTTATCCTCCTGACCTTTTAGATAATTGTTTGAACAAAGTTAGAGATTTAGACAGGGAGAAATTGTTAAGTAAAGACAAACAAACTATAAACAAAGATGAAAATTATTCTTCAGAACCATTGTTCATAACACAATACAATTCCAAACACATGCAGATACAGAAGGCCATCAACAAGCACTGGCACATTATTAGGAGAGACCCTGTTTTAAAGACCCTTTTGGGAGAACATCCAAAAATTGTATATACTAGAGCACCAACACTCAGAAGCAAATTGGCACCTAGCAAAAAGGTCAAACATATTTCATCTAACTCACAATCTACGACTAAGCAGCAAAAAATCTCTCCCTTTTCTTCTTTTTTTGAAAGAATAGGAGTATATAAATGTGGACAAAAGAAGTGCAATACATGTAAAGTTATAACTTCTGGGAGAAAGACCTTCCAGTCCTATGTAAGTGGGGAAGTTTTTAACATCAATAGATTTATGAATTGCAACTCTACCTATGTAGTATATGTTTTAGAGTGTTGCTGTGGAATACAGTACGTAGGTCGTACCTCTAGGAAGGCCAAGGTGCGCTGGGGGGAGCACTGGCGTAACTGCAAAAATTGTCATAAAAAAAAGATTAAACATAGCATTCCGGAACACTGTTTAAACAAACATAAGGGAAATCCTGATATCTTTAAATTTTACCCTATTGATTATATTTCACCCTCTACAGATTATAATAGAATTATCCAGTTAAGGATCCGTGAAACCTTTTGGATCCATAAATTGAAAACTTTACACCCATTGGGCCTTAATTTAAATCTAGATTTAGCTGCTTTTAGTTAGACTGTCTCCCCTGTCTTCTTTTTTCCCCTTCCTCCCATCCAAATACCTATGATCATGTTTATCATCACCCAGGACCAATATGTATGAGAGTGAACCTTATACAAAGTTGCATTATAATGCAAATCACCCATACTTCCAAAATTTAAATTCATGATTTCTACTCAAGGTTACAATATACAATTATATATATATATATATTTCTTTCGGTTTTGATGACCCAAACAAATATATAGTACACCCACCCACCAATTAGACTTCAAATATTTTTTCATAGGTCTATCCTGGATATACAGTTATACAGCTTTATAATAGTATTGCACTTAGAACATATTGCACTCAGAACATATTTCATAATATTACAGATCCTTTACGCACCCGAATATCTAATACGGTGCCAGTGAGGTAATGCTTGTCTGTTCCCCTGATGCATTTTAGAAATAAATTTTCCCCCTCCATATCGATCTACATTATATGGGATAGACTAAAATAGCCTCTTTTTGAGGTGTATATATATTTGCTTATAGCATACATTTAATGGAAAGTACACAAGGGCACAACTTGGGTTTACCAGCACAAGAGGAGACGATATATATTCTATTTTTACTAAATACTGTGTATTTTTTAAGGTGTTTTCAAAATCTATTTTTCAGGATAAACACATTGTAACTTAGGGTTAAATACAATTTGTAACAACTATACAGATATTAGATACAGATTGTATTTTATATACTGTTTGTACTATCATTGTTTGTACAATCGTTTTTTTCTGATCATCTTGTTTGTGATTGGTCTGATGTTGACCAATCAATTTTCTTGGCAGGCTTTTTAAATGTGCTTTTGCACTATTTGTGTCATATACCTTTTCTGATGAAACGGCCAGGAGCTTGTGGCCGAGAAACGCGTAAAAGCTCACCCCAAATAAAGTGTTTTTACTTTTTTACACTAAGCCTTGTATCATTTGGCTTTTTTATCTTTGCTTGCCAAGTTTTCTCTACCACCAGCAGAGTTTTTTATCGAGTGTAACTCTGCCGAGGACTGTTTTCTTATTACCAGCTTGCAGCGTTGATTACACTCAGAGAGCAGCTGCACGCTGTCTCTTCTCACTGCACAGCCACAGAGGATTTGGACTCGATCTATTGAGGAGAGCCCACAGCCGTCCGCTCAGGATTTCGGATGTCATCCGGCACAGCGTACTGACTGCTGTTAAAACGTCAGTCTGCCTATTCGCACCACTTTCAATAAGGGTGCCAATACTCTTGTGAGTATATTTCTATTTGTCTTCACTTTCACTGTGATTCTCTCTTACGAAACCTACTTGCACAATGAGGCGCTGTCTTTTTTTGCATCAATCCTGATTTCTCCATCGTGGCCGCGAAGGACGTGGTTCGCGGATCTAGTTAAAACTTCTCATAAGGTTGATGAAATTTCAAAATGACCGACAACATACTGAATTATCCTCTTCTGATGAGGGTCTTTCTGATTCAGAAGATCCTTCCTCAGATATTGACACTGACAAATCTACTTATTTATTTAAAATAGAGTATATTCGTTCTTTGTTAAAAGAAGTGTTAATTACTTTGGATATTGAGGAAGCCAGTCCTCTTGACGTTGACTAGTAAATGTTTAAATGCTGTTTTTAAACCTCCTGTGGTTACTTCAGAGGTTTTTCCTATTACTGATGCTATTTCTGATATGATTTCTAAGGAATGAAATAAGCCAGGTACTCCTTTTATTCCTTCTTCAAGGTTTAAAAAATTGTATCCTTTACCAGCAATTTCTATAGAGTTTTGGGAAAAGATCCCCAAGGTTGATGGGGCTATTTCTACTCTTGCTAAACGTACCACTATTCCTATGGAAGATAGTACTTCTTTTAAAGATCCTTTAGATAGGAAACTTGAATCTTATCTAAGGAAAGTCTATCTATATTCAGGTCATCTTCTCAGGCCTGCAATTACTTTGGTTGATGTTGCGGCTGCATCAACGTTTTGGTTGGAGAATTTAGCGCAACAAGAATTGGATCCTGACATGTCTAGCATTGTTCGCTTGCTGCAACATGCTAATCATTTTATTTGTGATGCTATTTTTGATGATATCAAAATTGATGTTAGATCCATGTATTTAGCTATTTTAGCTAGAGGAGTTTTGTGGCTTAAATCTTGGAATACTAAGTCTAGATTACTATCTCTTTCTTTCCAATGTAATAATTTGTTTGGTTCTCAGTTGGATTCTATTATTTCAACTGTTACTGGGGGAAAGGGAGTTTTTCTGCCTCAGGATAAAAAAACCTAAGGGTAAATCTAAGGCTTCTAACCATTTTCGTTCCTTTCGTCAAAATAAGGAACGAAAATCTAATCCTTCCCCCAAGGAATCTGTTTCCAATTGGAAGCCTTCCTCAAATTGGAATGAATCCAAGCCTTTTAAAAAACCAAAGTCAGCCCCTAAGTCCGCATGAAGGTGCGGCCCTCATTCCAGCTCAGCTGGTAGGGGGCAGGTTAAGGTTTTTCAAGGATATTTGGATAAATTCTGTCCAAAATCAATGGATTCAGAGCATTGTCTCTCAGGGGTATCGAATAGGATTCAGAGTAAGACCTCCTGTGAGAAGATTTTTTCTCTCACGCATCCCAGCAAATCCAGTAAAAGCTCAGGCTTTCCTGAAGTGTGTTTCAGAACTGGAGTCTTCAAGGGTAATCATGCCAGTTCCTTTACAGGAACAAGGTCTGGGGTTTTATTCAAATCTATTCATTATCCCAAAGAAGGAAAATTCATTCAGACCAGTTCTGGATATGAAAATTTTGAATCGTTATGTAAGAGTACCAACTTTCAAGATGGTGACTATAAGGACTATTCTGCCTTTTGTTCAGCAAGGACATTATATGTGTACAATAGACTTGCAGGATGCATACCTTCATATTCCGATTCATCCAGAACATTATCAGTTCCTGAGATTCTCTTTTCTAGACAAGCATTACCAATTTGTTGCTCTTCCATTTGGCCTAGCAACAGCTCCAAGAATCTTTTCAAAGGTTCTAGGTGCCCTACTCTCTGTAATCAGAGAACAGGGTATTGCGGTGTTTCCTTATTTGGACGATATCTTGGTACTAGCTCAGTCTTTATGTTCTGCAGAATCTCACACAAATCAACTAGTGTTGTTTCTTCAAAAACATGGTTGGAGGATCAATTTACCAAAAAGTTTCTTGATTCCTCAGACAAGGGTCACCTTTTTGGTCTCCAGATAGATTCAGTGTCCATGGCTTTGTCTCTAACAGACAAGAGATGTTTGAAATTGGTTGCAGCCTGTCGGCACCTTTAGTCTCAGTCATTCCCTTCAGTGGCTATGTGCATGGAAGTTTTAGGCCTCATGACTGCAGCATCGGACGCGATTCCTTTTGCTCATTTTCACATGAGACCTCTCCAGCTTTGTATGCTGAATCAATGGTGCAGGGATTATACAAAGATATCACAGTTAATATCCTTAAATCCCAATGTTCGACACTCTGACGTGATGGTTAAATCACCAGCGTTTAGTTCAAGGGGCTTCCTTTGTTCGGCCAACCTGGACTGTAATCACTACAGATGCAAGTCTTTCAGGTTGGGGGGTTGTTTGGGAATCTCTGACAGCGCAAGGGGTTTGGAAATCTCAAGAGGCGAGATTACCAATCAATATTTTAGAACTCTGTGCAATTCTCAGAGCTCTTCAGTTTTGGCCTCTGTTGAAGAGAGAACCATTTATTTGCTTGCTTACAGACAATATCACAACTGTGGCATATGTCAATCATCAGGGTGAGACTTACAGTCCACAAGCTATGAAAGAAGTATCTCGGATACTTGCTTGGGCGGAATCCAGCTCCTGTTTAATCTCTGCGGTGCATAACAATTGGGAGGTGGATTATCTCAGCCGTCAGACTTTACATCCAGGGGAGTGGTCTCTCCATCCAGATGTGTTTTCTCAGATTGTTCAGATGTGGGGTCTTCCAGAGATAGATCTGATGGCCTCTCATCTAAACAAGAAACTTCCCAGATACCTATCCAGGTCCAGGGATGTTCAGGCGGAAGAGCTGACACTTCCTTGGTATTATCATCCTGCTTACATTTTCCCGCCTCTAGTTCTTCTTCCAAGAGTGATCTCCAAAATCATCATGGAACAATTGTTTGTGTTGCTGGTGGCTCCAGCATGGCCACACAGGTTTTGGTATGCGGATCTTGTTCGGATGTCCAGTTGCCAACCTTGGCCACTTCCATTAAGGCCGGACCTTCTATCTCAAGGTCTGTTTTTCTTTTAAATCCTTAAATTTGAAGGTATGGAAATTGAATGCTTAGTGCTAAGTCATAGAGGTTTCTCCGACTCAGTAATTAATACTATGTTGCAAGCTCGTAAATCTGTCTCTAGGAAGATTTATTATCGAGTTTGGAAGACTTACATTTCATGGTGTTCTTCTCATAAATTCTCTTGGCATTATTTTAGAATTCATAGAATTTTTACAGTTTCTTCAGGATGGTTTGGATAAGGGTTTGTCTGCAAGTTCTTTGAAGGGACAAATCTCTGCTCTTTCTGTTTTATTTCACAGAAAGATTGCTAAACTTCCTGATATTCACTGTTTTGTACAGGCTTTAGTTCGTATTAAGCCTGTCATTAAATCAATTTCTCCTCCTTGGAGTCTTAATTTGGTTTTGAAGGCATTACTGGCTCCTCCATTTGAGCCTATGCATTCTTTAGACATTAAACTACTTTCTTGGAAAGTGTTGTTCCTTTTGGCTATCTCTTCTGCTAGAAGAGTTTCTGAGCTATCTGCTCTTTCTTGTGAATCTCCTTTTCTGATTTTTCATCAGGATAAGGCGGTTTTGCGGACTTCATTTCAATTTTTACCTAAGGTTGTGAATTCTAACATTAGTAGAGAAATTGTTGTCCCTTCCTTGTGTCCTAATCCTAAGAATTCTTTGGAAAGATCCTTACATTCTTTGGATGTGGTAAGAGCTTTGAAATATTATGTTGAAGCTACTAAAGATTTCAGGAAGACTTCTAGTCTATTTGTTTTATTTTCTGGTCCTAGGAAAGGTCAGAAGGCTTCTGCAGTTACCTTGGCTTCTTGGTTGAAGCTTTTGATTCACCAAGCTTATTTTGAGTCGGATAAGACCCCACCTCAGAGAATTACAGCTCATTCTACTAGATCAGTCTCCACTTTGTGGGCTTTTAAGAATGAAGTTTCAGTTGATCAGATTTGCAACGCGGCAACTTGGTCCTCTTTGCATACATTTACTAAATTCTACCGTTTTGATGTATTTGCTTCTTCAGAAGCAGTTTTTGGTAGAAAAGTTTTTCAGGCAGCTGTTTCAATTTGATTCTTCTGCTGATGTTTTAAGTTTTTCTTGTTATTGAAACAATAAACTTATAATTTTGGTTGTGGATTATTTTTTTTCAGCGGAAAATGGCTGTATTTTTTTTCCTTCCCTCTCTAGTGACTCTTGTGTGGAGTTCCACATCTAGGGTATTGATATCCCATACGTCACTAGCTCATGGACTCTTGCCAATTACATGAAAAAAAACATATTTTATGTAAGAATTTACCTGATAAATTAATTTCTTTCATATTGGCAAGAGTCCATGAGGCCCACCCTTTTTATGGTGGTTATGATTTTTTGTATAAAGCACAATTATTTCCAAATTCCTTCGTTGATGCTTTTTACTCCTTTCTTTATCACCCCACTACTTGGCTATTCGTTAAACTTTATTTTGGGTGTGATGGGGGATGTATTTATAGGCATTTTGAGGTTTGGGAAGCTCATGGACTCTTGCCAATATGAAAGAAATGAATTTATCAGGTAAATTCTTACATAAATTATGTTTTTGTAGGGCATTGCCCTAAAGAAATCAGCTCTTTTACTAGTAAAAAAAATACAAAGTTCCCCCAATTCACTAACCAACCAACCCCCCAAAATAAAAAAACCTAAAGGGGCATTTGTATGGGCATTGCCATTAAAAGGGCATTTAGCTCTTTTTTCCAAGTCCAAAGCCCTAATCTAAAAAAAAAAAACCCCCAAAAAAGCCTAACACTAACCCCAGAAGATCTACTCATGGTTCCTGAAGTTCGGACATCCATCTTCATCCAGGCGGCGAGGTCTTCATCCAGACGGAGAGGTCTTCATCCATCCCGGCCGTCAGCCAATAGGATTTCAGTAGGTCTCATCCTATTGGCTGTTTTAAACAGCCATTAGGATTTCAGAAGCTCTCATCCTATTGGCTGATTTGAATTTGAAGAATCAAATCAGCCAATAGGAATGCAAGATATGCCACTTCAGTGTACGGCGGCGGCCGTATGAAGAGGACGCTCCGCGCAGGATGTCTTCGGCTTCTAGGATGGCTCCGCTCTGCGCCGCCGGGATGAAAACCTCGCCGCCTGGATGAAGACCTCGCCGCCTGGATGGAGATGGATGTCCGGACTTCAGGAACTGTGAGTAGATCTTTTGGGGTTGGTGCTAGTTTTGGGGAGGTATTTTTTTTAGGTCTTTGGGCTTGGAAAAAGAGCTAAATGCCCTTTTTAGGACAATGCCCATACAAAAGCCCCTTAAGGGGCAATGGGTAGCTTAATGTTTTGTTAGAGTTAGGTTTTTTATTTTGGGGGATTGGTTGGGTGGTGTTTTTTACTGTTGAGGGGACATTGTATTTTTTTTACATGTAAAAGTGCTGATTTATTTCGGGCAATGCCATACAAAAGGCCCTTTTAAGGACTATTGGTAGTTTATTGTAGGCTGGGGGGAGGTTTATTTTTATAGGGCTATTAGATTAGGTGTAATTTTTTTTTATACATATATATATATATATATATATATATATATATATATATATATATATATATATATATATATATATATTTGCCTTTATTTTTTTGTAATTTTAGTGTTTTTTATTTTTCATGATTTTAGTGTTAATTATTTTTGGTAAACTTAGATTTTTGACATTTTTCATAGGATTTGTTTTTTTTTTAGTTGTAATTTAGATTTTTTGGGGGGTTAATAGGTTTTATTAGTGGCAGAGATGTGGTAGGCCGGAGGTTTAAGGGTTAATAACTTTATTATAGTGGCGGCGATGTTTGGGAGCGGCAGATATGGGGTTAATAGCTTTTATTAGTGTCAGCGATGTCGGAAGTGTCAGATTAGGGGTTAATAACTTTATTTAGGTGGCGGAGATGTTGAGAGCGGCAGATTAGTGGTTAATAACTTTATTTAGGTGTCGGGGGCGGCAGATTAGTGGTGTTTAGACTTGGGGTTTATATTAGGGTGTTAGGTTTAAATGTAACTTTCTTTTCCCCATAGAGATAAATGGGGTTGCGTTACGGCGATCGCCATTCCGCGATCACAGGTGTTAGTTTTTTTTCTAACACTCTCTCCCCATTGATGTCTATGGGGGAAAGCATGCATGAGCATGTCAAAGCAGCCCTTGGATTTTGTGCGGTATGGAGCTTAGCGCAACTATATCGCACGCACAAGGAGGCTTTTCAGAAACTCGTAATAGCAGCACTATGGAGGGTGAAATAACGCAACTTTTGTTGCGTTTGTTTCGCACTCTGTTTAGCGCAAAACTTGTAATTTAGGTGAATGTGTTTTATGTTTATTTATAAAGCAAATGTTTTGTTGTTCAGCTGATATTAAAGGGATCTATACTCAAAAGTTTGTTAATTTCTGTGCACCAATATTAGTTACACACTTCATAACAATGCTCATTAGCTTGTAATATATTATATTGACTATAAAAAATAGTAATTGAATAATACAACGGTATTAGATTCAATTTAAATGTAAAAAAGAAAAAAAAATGTACATGTTTAGATGCTGCACTTTCATCTAAATGATAGATCATTTTTATGTAATTTGTCCATTTAAAAGTAAGTTGACCCACTAACCCTGTAAGCAGTGTTCTAAATGTTGATTCCTGTATATATATATATATATATATATATATATATATATATATATATATATATATATATATATATATATATATATATATATACAGGGAGTGCAGAATTATTAGGCAAATGAGTATTTTGACCACATCATCCTCTTTATGTATGTTGTCTTGCTCCAAGCTGTATAGGCTCGAAAGCCTACTACCAATTAAGCATATTAGGTGATGTGCATCTCTGTAATGAGAAGGGGTGTGGTCTAATGACATCAACACCCTATATCAGGTGTGCATAATTATTAGGCAACTTCCTTTCCTTTGGCAAAATGGGTCAAAAGAAGGACTTTACAGGCTCAGAAAAGTCAAAAATAGTGAGATATCTTGCAGAGGGATGCAGCACTCTTAAAATTGCAAAGCTTCTGAAGCGTGATCATCGAACAATCAAGCGTTTCATTCAAAATAGTCAACAGGGTCGCAAGAAGCGTGTGGAAAAACCAAGGCGCAAAATAACTGCCCATGAACTGAGAAAAGTCAAGCGTGCAGCTGCCAAGATGCCACTTGCCACCAGTTTGGCCATATTTCAGAGCTGCAACATCACTGGAGTGCCCAAAAGCACAAGGTGTGCAATACTCAGAGACATGGCCAAGGTAAGAAAGGCTGAAAGACGACCACCACTGAACAAGACACACAAGCTGAAACGTCAAGACTGGGCCAAGAAATATCTCAAGACTGATTTTTCTAAGGTTTTATGGACTGATGAAATGAGAGTGAGTCTTGATGGGCCAGATGGATGGGCCCGTGGCTGGATTGGTAAAGGGCAGAGAGCTCCAGTCCGACTCAGACGCCAGCAAGGTGGAGGTGGAGTACTGGTTTGGGCTGGTATCATCAAAGATGAGCTTGTGGGGCCTTTTCGGGTTGAGGATGGAGTCAAGCTCAACTCCCAGTCCTACTGCCAGTTTCTGGAAGACACCTTCTTCAAGCAGTGGTACAGGAAGAAGTCTGCATCCTTCAAGAAAAACATGATTTTCATGCAGGACAATGCTCCATCACACGCGTCCAAGTACTCCACAGCGTGGCTGGCATGAAAGGGTATAAAAGAAAAAAATCTAATGACATGGCCTCCTTGTTCACCTGATCTGAACCCCATTGAGAACCTGTGGTCCATCATCAAATGTGAGATTTACAAGGAGGGAAAACAGTACACCTCTCTGAACAGTGTCTGGGAGGCTGTGGTTGCTGCTGCACACAATGTTGATGGTGAACAGATCAAAACACTGACAGAATCGATGGATGGCAGGCTTTTGAGTGTCCTTGCAAAGAAAGGTGGCTATATTGGTCACTGATTTGTTTTTGTTTTGTTTTTGAATGTCAGAAATGTATATTTGTGAATGTTGAGATGTTATATTGGTTTCACTGGTAAAAAATAAATAATTGAAATGGGTATATATTTGTTTTAGTCACCTGCACACACAGATATCCCCCTAAAATAGCTATAACTAAAAACAAACTACTTCTAAAACTATTCAGCTTTGATATTAATGAGTTTTTTGGGTTCATTGAGAACATGGTTGTTGTTCAATAATAAAATTAATCCTCAAAAATACAACTTGCCTAATAATTCTGCACTCCCTGTATATATATATATATATATATATATATATATATATATATATATATATATATATAAAACAAACTATATATATTTATATTTATCTTGATTCTTGCATATAAATATGTACATTGTCATATATTAGTTTTTTTTTTTTCTTACTAAAATTTGCTGAATCCTTTTTCCTTAACCAAATGTTCACGTTTTGAAGCATCTGGATTTAAGGAAAACTCCCTCTTTGGAATTTAGCATGATGATTATTTTTGCTTATCTTCCATATGGACTTTCAGAAGGCATTTCACTGTCAGGTAAGATTTTATTATAAACGTTATTAAAATGTAGAGCCAAGCACACATTATTTCCTTCTTCATATAAGGAGAGTCCACGGCATCATTCCTTACTGTTGGGAAATACTAAACCTGGCCACCAGGAGGAGGCAAAGACACCCCAGCCAAAGGCTTAAATGCCTCTCCCACTTCCCCCATCCCCCAGTCATTCTTTGCCTTTCTTCACAGGAGGATGGCAGTGAAGTGTCAGAAGATTCAGAGTAGTTCCTTAGGAGGGGTATCTGTCCTTCTTTATGGGACTGGAGTTTTAAGTAGTCTTGTCAGCCTCTCAGTGAGAGCATTGCCGAAAGTTAGAGTCTGGAAATGCAGAGAGAGTCTTTCTGCGAACCCATCCAGACTGCCTGCTAACAGTTCCTAAGCAATCAGTGTTGACGAATTTCATTCCTGCTTGTTTTTCTCACTCAAGTCCATGTCAGGAACGATGCTACAAGACTGTCACACTTGAGAGGCTGTGTTTTTGTTCCACAGCATAGATTCTGGTAAGATTGTTTAAATTTTTACATATGTTGAAAATGTTAGAAGACAGGGTCACAGTGTAGCTCCTTTTATCTTAAAAGAATCTTGGGTTAATATCTCCAGAGGGGGATTATTGAACAGTGGGGTTTAATCAAATGTGATGCTTTGATTTTATGCTGCTTTATGTGTGAGATTTTATTGGGCTCATAGGCTGTTTGTTATAGGGCTGGAATGCACAGGTTATTACTTTCACTTTGAGTGCTGCGCAGCTTGTAGCTTGGCGCGCTTTTTCTCATAGCAGGGGCGGTCATGCATTGCGCACCATGTGACCGGGCGTGGTCTTGCTTTCCTTTACTCTTTCCTAACTGAGCTGGCTGTCGGAGAAACTATATTTCTCTGTATTGTCTGGGTCTAGGAGGTGGTGAGTGCCCCAGCCATTGGGAGTATAAAGGTGCCGTTTTTGAGAAATAAAGATAGTTTAATTTCTGTGTTAAGCTATGGAGGATTCTGAGATACTAGAGGGTACTCCCTCTATTCCAAATAGTAATACCTGTTTATATTGTGAGGAGGCCTTGGTATGCCCGCCCTCTCAACTATGTTCCCCATGCCTTGACAATGTTATTAAGTCAAAGAAGGTTAACCCCTTTAGTACCACTGAGCCATCCATCTCTGAGGACTCGCCGTCCCGTGCAGTGCATACCCAACAGTCATCTCCTACACACGCAGCTTCCCGTAACACGCTTGATCCTCCATCTGGAGGGGGCCTTTTACTATTAGATTTTACCGCACAGTTAAAAACGGCGGTATCTGAGGCCCTCATCGCTTTACCTCGACTTGCTAAACACAAGCGGAAGGTTAAACATAGCTGTCCTGCCCAGGGGTCATCATGTAATTTATTGGATTTCTCTGCTTTGTCTCAGTTATCCGAGGATGAGTCGCACTCTGAGGCTTCAGAGGGTGAACGTTCTGGGATGGAGTCTGCTGCCTCTAAAGCCTCCTGCTGCAGAGGAACAAGCCTTTAGATTTAAGATTGAACACTTATGTTTTCTTCTACAGGAAGTCCTGTCTACATTAGAGGTTCCAGAAGCCAAGCTGCCTGATGAACCTTTGATTCCTAAATTAGACAGAGTTTACGAGGACAGGGTAGTGCCTTTAACTTTTCCTGTGCCTATAAAGATGCCAAACATTATTAAGAATGAATGGGACAGAATTGGATCTTCCTTTTCCCCTTTGTCTTTCTTTAAAAAATTATTCCCGGTCCCGGACTCTCAATTGGAGTTGTGGGGTTCTATCTCCATGCTTGCCAAACGTACTACTATCCTTCTTGAGGATAGCTCGTCGTTCAGAGAGCCAATGGATAAGAAGATGGAAACTCTTATAAGAAAGATATTTCAACATGCGGGGTACTTGTTTTAACCGGCAGCGGCCATTGCTGCGGTTGCTGGAGCAGCTACCTTCTGGTGTGACTCCTTCTCAGAATTGATCAAGGTGGAGGGTCCCCTTGACATTATCCAGGAAAGAAATAAAGCCTTGAGAATTGCCAATTCTTTTATCTGTGATGCAAACAGGCAGAATATTCGCCTAAATGCTAAGATTTCTGGCTTTTCGGTGAAGTCCTGTTCTGCGGATATGACTTCTAAGTCCAGACTTTCCCTTTAAACGAAATATTTTATTTGATCCGGGCCTGGACTCCATTATCTCCACGTTTACTGGGGGCAAGGGTGCCTTCATACCGCAAGATAAAAAGAACAAGTCTAAGGGACAAAGTTCTAATTTTTGTTCTGATAAATCCCAACAACAGCAGCCCTCCGCTAAGCCCGAGCAAACCAAGAATACTTGGAAGCCGGCTCAGTCCTGGAATAAATCCAAGCAGAGCAAGAAGCCTGCAGAGACTAAGGGGCGGCCCCTGATCCAACGCTGGATCATGTAGTGGGCAGACTATCGCTCTTTTCAGAAGCTTGGTTCCGGGACGTGCAGGATCCATGGGTCCTGGAGGTCATAGCTCAGGGATACAAGATAGGTTTCAAGTCTCATCCACCCATGGGCAGATTTCTCCTCTCAAGCCTGACTTCCAGACCAGAAAAGAGAGAAGCCTTTCTGGGGTCATTGTCCCGGTACCTATCGCAGAAAGTGGTTTGGGATACTATTCAAACTTTTTCGTTGTACCAAAGGAGGAGGGAACTTTCCGCCTGATTCTGGACCTAAAGTGCTTAAACAAATTTCTAAAAGTCCCCTTGTTCAAGATGGAGACGATAAGGTCCATTCTTCCCTTAGTTCAGAAAGGACAGTAAATTACCACTATAGATCTGATGGATGCTTACCTTCCCGTTCCAATCCACAAGGATCACTTCCATTTCCTAAGGTTTGCGTTCCTGGAGCACTTCCAGTTCATTGCACTTCTTTTTGGTCTAGCTACTGCTCCAAGAATTTTTACAAAGGTTCTAGGGGCTCTTCTAGCCTTTGCTTGAACCCGGGGTATAGCAGTAGCTCCCTACTTGGATGATATTCTGATACAAGCACCATCTTTTTGTCTGGCTGAGGACCATTTGGAATTTCTTCTCTCTCTTCTTCGATTTAATGGATGGAAGCACCAGGGTAGAATGCCTGGGTACTATAATAGACTCCGTTTTCGTGAGGATATTTCTAACAGACCAGAGACATTGCAAGCTTGCTTCTGCATGTCGTGTCCTCTGGACCTCCTTTAGGCCCTCTGTGACTCAGTGTATGGAGGTGATTGGTCTCATGGTGTCCAGCATAGACATCATTCCCTTTGCCAGGTTCCGTCGCTCTCTTTGTGGCTCTATCCAGATCATCTGTCCCAAAGGACATCCTTCTTAAGACCATCCTGGGAGATTGTGACTATGGTCTGTCAGGGTGGGGAACTGATTGTGACTACAGTATATCAGGATGGGGTGCTGTTTGGGGTGCCAGGAAGGCACAGGACCTGTGGTCTCAGGGGGAACTCTCCCTCCCAATCAACATTCTGGGACTTCGAGCAATCTTCAATGCTCTCAAGCCTTGGCCTGTTCTGGGTTTGTCCCGGTTTATCAGATTCCAATTAGACAATATAACCTCAGTGGCATCAACCATCAGGGGGGAACGAGAAACTCCCTGGCAATGAGGGAGGAATCTCAAATTCTGGAGTGGGCGGAGGCCCACAGCTGTTCGCTGTCAGCGATCCACATTCCGGGTGTGAACAACTGGGAAGCAGATTTTCTCAGCAGTCAATCCTTTCATCCGGGGGAATGGTCTCTCCATCCCAAAGTGTTTTGCGGAAATATGCAACAAGTGGGGGACGCCGGAGATAGATCTCATGGCGTCTCTTCTCAATACCAAGCTACCCAGATATGGGTCGAGGTCCAGGGATTTTCAGGCGGAGCTAATAGATAAATAGAAAGAGAGAGAGGCGCCAAGTGATAGAGCAATATCGTCTGGATGTAAAAGGCACAATTTGCAGCCCTTCCCCCAAATGTCAGACTACTCACATACGATGCGGCAAAGATTGCCAGTACGGACAAGCCGGGACTATTAGGAGTCGCCCGACAGACACGCTGAGGCTGATGACGTCACAGGGGCTCGTCCAATCGCGGTGTTAGTTCCTCTAGTTCGGTCAGAATGTCAGCTCCTCCTGAATTCCCCCGGATACAAGCTTGTGTGTGTCAAGCCAAAGAGGATGGCTAGATAGAATAGCGGGCAGTCAACGTAGTCAGTTTGACTAAGACTCTTGAGCCAGCATAGGTATAAAAATCGAACGTTTATTAAATACAAAGTTAAGACAACAACAGCAACGCATTTCTTGGCTGATAGCCGTTTCATCAGGCTGTACAAACATGCTTAATTCGTTACAATAAATACCCTACGCTGGCCAATCAAAATGTGATCTAAATACACACCTCCTTTTGACATATGGATATGCTAAGTGGACTATTTAAGATAGTCATTTGTAAGCTAACCCACATATTTGGTATTATTATATGCAGGGTTCATACTAACATTGCGAACTACATTAAAACACCATATACTAAAACAAAATTAAAACAACATCATCTGTATGTACTCTAGTAATGGGTGGTAAAGTATTAAAAACATACAATTTAGCTACTAATATGTAAACAGATATAAATATGCTGAGCTAACTATTAAAGTAATGTATCATATGTTGACCCTCATATTAGATATAAATAGTGCATAATCGTATCATACTTACATAAGACTCTACATTATTTACACCATAATCCATAAATAATTTGACAATTGGTACTACAATGTTTAAAATATAGACAGTTTTCTACATCTAAAACTGATCTTCGGACCTAATTCTTACAATCGGATATACTTTCCGAAACTCATAATAATATATACTAAAACTATATTGCAAATCTTATGGTAATTAGATGATTACAAGGGGCTACATAGTATCACCATAACTACACCAAATCAAATCCACGATCAGTCAATAGTTATTAATAAGTTCCCCTCACATTATTGATAAATGTCTCACATATTGATAAGGTTAGTGTCTCACATATTAATAAGAAGGTTAGTGTCAATAAGGTGTCTTTAAGATGACTACCACTCAAATTGCAACATATATAATATTCGTATTTAAAACAGTATGTTGTACGAAGTATGATTCCCAGCCATAATTCTAATTGCTAAAGTCATCTACCGATGGATACTACCTCTCTAACTAGAAACATTAATATTTTTGATATATGATGGAATAGCAGGATGTTATGCCAGAGGAGGTGGAGACCCACTGGAACACACTCCCTGACATCAATGAAACGCCGCCAGGTCTATATTGAGATTAAGACCAGAGGGATGAAGAGTCTTCTGAGTGTGTATCCAGTAGGTCTCCCCCTGCCTCAGTCTATATGACCTATTATATAGATGAGATACAGGAATGAGCTCTATCGGACTAATAGTGAAACAATCAATGTTACCACCGTGTGAGTTATTACAATGTCTCAATACACTATGGTTTTTGACGTTCTTTTTCATGTTTCGCACATGTTCAGACCATCTAATGCTCAATCTCCTACAAGTCCTACCTACTTACAGTACCCCACAGTTGCATTATAACAGATAAACCACATAACGAGATGCACAGGATATGTGTCCAATAATGGAAAATTGTTTCCCGGTCACATTTGATTTAAATACCCTTTGTTTGTGTGTAATTTTGGAAAAAAGTTTGCATCTTTTGGTTCCACATCTAAAGGAACCTACTGGTAGGGTTCTCAATCGTTTGCAGCTATTGTGAGTGCTGTGTTTTACAATTTTACTGGGGGCCAGCATTGTTTTAAGATTAGGTGCTATTTTTATAGACTATTCTAGGTTTTGTTCCCAATAAATTACCCAAAACAGGATCCTTTTTATGGATACCCCAGTGTTTGGTGATGATTTGTCTGATTAACTTATAATAACAATTGTATTCAGTAATAAATAGAACAGAATTTTCTGTCAATTTAGACCCAACCGTAATGGTCTTCTGGGGTTGGAAATATTCTTCCCTTATATCAGATTTTGCTCTTTGGTAGCCATTATCTATGATATGGTGAGGATAATGTTTCTCTTGTAAAGGTGTATCCAGTCCACGGGTTCATCCATTACTTGTGGGATATTCTCCTTCCCAACAGGAAGCTGCAAGAAGACACCCACAGCAGAGCTGTCTATATAGCTCCTCCCTTAACTGCCCCCCCAGTCATTCTCTTGCAGCTCTCGACAAGAAAGGAAGTATCAAGAGAGATGTGGTGACTTAGTGTAGTTTTTACCTTCAATCAAAAGTTTGTTATTTTTAAACGGTACCGGCGTTGTACTGTTTTTACTCTCAGGCAGAAATTGGAAGAAGACTTCTGCCTGGAGGTTTGATGATCTTAGCGGTTTGTAACTAAGGTCCATTGCTGTTCTCACACATAACTGAAGAGTATGGAAAGAAAACTTCAGTTGGGGGGGACGGTCTGCAGATTGCCTGCTTTGAGGTATGTTCAGTATATTTTTTTCTAGAGAGATGATAAGGTCTAGAAAATGCTGACAGTGCCTGGTATATTTAAGGTAAGCCTGATAAAGTGATTTAACAACAACTTAGATCATGCTTGCAAAAAGGGATAATATTCATGTTAATGCCTATATTACTTAGTGTAAAAACATTTTTTCTCTGAGGGTGATAAATCTTTATTTGGGGCCTAATTTCCACATGGCTTGTTAGATTACTCTTAGGAGTACTTTTATAAGGCCCTCTGACTTTGAGTGCATGGTGGGAGGGGCCTATTTTCGTTTTCAGACTGAGACATCCAGCTTCCCTGAAGGAGTCCTCTGGCTTATAGGACCTCTATAGAGGGTTTTGTTCCTGCAAAAATCGTTTTTAAGGGCAGGTAGGAGCCACAGCACAGCTGTGGCAGTGTGTTTGACTGTTTGTTAACAGGTTTAATGTTTTTCTAATTCGTTTTTGGGCCTGAGGGTTTAATCATTCATTTGCAAGTGGGTGCAATACTGCTTTAGTCCCTTATACACACTGTAAAATTTCGTAGAGTTTACTACTTTTTTTCACTGTTTTGCAGTTTATGTGGTAGTTTTTTTCTCTTAAAGTCACAGTACAGTTTTTTATTATTGCTTTTTTCACATTTATTAAAGTGTTTTCCAAGCTTGCTGGTCTCATTACTAGTCTGTTAAACATGTCTGACATAGAGGAAACTCCTTGTTCATTATGTTTAGAAGCCATTGTGGAACCCCCTCTTAGAATGTGTACCAAATGCACTGACCTTTCTATAAGTTATAAAGACCATATTATGGCTTTTAAAGATTTATCACCTGAGGTTTCTGAGACTGACAAAAGGGAGGTTATGCCATCTAGCTCTCCCCACCTGTCAGAACCTATAACTCCCGCTCAAGGGACGCCAAGTACATCTAGCGCGTCCAATGCGTTTACTTTACAAGACATGGCGGAAGTTATGAATCATACCCTCACAGAGGTATTGTCCAAACTGCCAGGGTTACAAGGAAAGCGAGGCAGCTCTGGGGCTAGAACAAATACAGAGCTTTCTGACGCTTTAGTAGCTATGTCTGATATACCCTCACAATGTACAGAAGCCGAAGCAGGAGAGCTTCTATCTGTGGGTGACTTCTCTGATTCAGGGAAGGCGTTTCTTCAGTCTGACTCTGAAATGACAGCATTTAAATTTAAGCTTGAACACCTCCGCGTGTTGCTCAGGGAGGTTTTAGCGACTCTGGATGACTGTGACACCATTGTAGTCCCAGAGAAATTGTGTAAAATGGACAAATACTTTGCAGTGTCTGTTTACACTGATGTTTTCCAATCCCTAAGAGGTTTTCAGAAATTATTGCTAAGGAATCGGATAGACCAGGTGTGCCGTTCTCTTCCCCTCCTGCTTTTAAAAAAATATTTCCTATAGATGCCGCTACACGGGACTTGTGGCAGACGGTCCCTAAGGTGGAGGGAGCAGACTCTACCCTAGCTAAGCGTACAACTATTCCTGTCGAGGACAGTTGTGCTTTCCTAGATCCTATGGATAAGAAATTAGAGGGTTTCCTTAAGAAAATCTTTATACAAAGAGGTTTTATTCTCCAGCCTCTTGCATGCATTGCCCCAGTCACTGCTGCAGCGGCTTTCTGGTTCGAGTCTCTGGAGGAGGCTTTACAGGTAGAGACCCCGTTGGATGATATCCTTGACAGGCTTAAAGATCTTAAGTTAGCCAATTCATTTATTTCTGACGGAGTTTTTCATTTAACCAAGCTAACGGCTAAAAATTCAGGTTTTGCCATTCAGGTACGTAGGGCGCAATGGCTTAAATCCTGGTCAGCTGATGTCACTTCAAAGTCTAAACTTCTCAATATCCCCTTCAAAGGGCAGACCCTATTTGGGCCTGGACTGAAGGAGGTCATTTCTCCAACATAGGTGTGTCCGGTCCACGGCGTCATCCTTACTTGTGGGATATTCTCTTCCCCAACAGGAAATGGCAAAGAGCCCAGCAAAGCTGGTCACATGATCCCTCCTAGGCTCCGCCTACCCCAGTCATTCTCTTTGCCGTTGTACAGGCAACATCTCCACGGAGATGGCTTAGAGTTTTTTAGTGTTTAACTGTAGTTTTTATTATTCAATCAAGAGTTTGTTATTTTAAAATAGTGCTGGTATGTACTATTTACTCTGAAACAGAAAAGAGATGAAGATTTCTGTTTGTATGAGGAAAATGATTTTAGCAACCGTTACTAAAATCCACGGCTGTTCCACACAGGACTGTTGAGAGGAATTAACTTCAGTTGGGGGAACAGTGAGCAGTCTTTCGCTGCTTGAGGTATGACACATTCTAACAAGACGATGTAATGCTGGAAGCTGTCATTTTCTCCAACATAGGTGTGTCCGGTCCACGGCGTCATCCTTACTTGTGGGATATTCTCCTCCCCAACAGGAAATGGCAAAGAGCCCAGCAAAGCTGGTCACATGATCCCTCCTAGGCTCCGCCTACCCCAGTCATTCTCTTTGCCGTTGTACAGGCAACATCTCCACGGAGATGGCTTAGAGTTTTTTAGTGTTTAACTGTAGTTTTTATTATTCAATCAAGAGTTTGTTATTTTAAAATAGTGCTGGTATGTACTATTTACTCAGAAACAGAAAAGAGATGAAGATTTCTGTTTGTATGAGGAAAATGATTTTAGCACCGTAACTAAAATCCATGGCTGTTCCACACAGGACTGTTGAGAGCAATTAACTTCAGTTGGGGGAACAGTGTGCAGTCTCTTACTGCTTGAGGTATGACACATTCTAACAAGACGATGTAATGCTGGAAGCTGTCATTTTCCCTATGGGATCCGGTAAGCCATGTTTATTAAGATAGTAAATAAGGGCTTCACAAGGGCTTATTAAGACTGTAGACTTTTTCTGGGCTAAATCGATTCATTATTAACACATATTTAGCCTTGAGGAATCATTTATTCTGGGTATTTTGATATGATTATATCGGCAGGCACTGTTTTTGACACCTTATTCTTTAGGGGCTTTCCCTAATCATAGTCAGAGCCTCATTTTCGCGCCGGTATGGCGCACTTGTTTTTGAGGACAGCATGGCATGCAGCTGCATGTGTGTGGAGCTCTGATACATAGAAAAGTCTTTCTGAAGGCATCATTTGGTATCGTATTCCCCTTTGGGCTTGGTTGGGTCTCAGCAAAGCAGATTCCAGGGACTGTAAAGGGGTTAAATATAAAAACGGCTCCGGTTCCGTTATTTTAAGTGTTAAAGCTTCCAAATTTGGTGTGCAATACTTTTAAGGCTTTAAGACACTGTGGTGAAATTTTGGTGAATTTTGAACAATTCCTTCATACTTTTTCGCAATTGCAGTAATAAAGTGTGTTTAGTTTAAAATTTAAAGTGACAGTAACGGTTTTATTTTAAAACGTTTTTTGTGCTTTGTTATCAAGTTTATGCCTGTTTACAATGTCTGAACTACCAGATAGATTGTGTTCTGACTGTGGGGAAACCAAGGTTCCTTCTCATTTAACTATATGTATTTTATGTCATAAAAATTTTTTAGTAAAAATGATGCCCAAGATGATTCCTCAAGTGAGGGGAGTAAGCATGGTACTGCATCATCCCCTCCTTCGTCTACACCAGTCTTGCCCATACAGGAGGCCCCTAGTACATCTAGTGCGCCAATACTCCTTACTATGCAACATTTAACGGCTGTAATGGATAATTCTATCAAAAACATTTTAGCCAATATGCCCACTTATCAGTGAAAGCGCGACTGCTCTGTTTTAGAAAATTCTGTAGAGCATGAGAACGCTGATGATATGGTTTCTGAAGGGCCCCTACACCAGTCTGAGGGGGCCAGGGAGGTTTTGTCTGAGGGAGAAATTTCAGATTCAGGAAACATTTCTCAATAAGCTGAACCTGATGTGATTACTTTTAAATTTAAGTTGGAACATCTCCGCGCTCTGCTTAAGGAGGTGTTATCCAATTTGGATGATTGTGATTATCTGGTCATTCCAGAACCACTATGTAAAATGGAAAAGTTCTTAGAGGCCCCGGGGCCCCCCGAAGCTTTTCCTATATCCAAGCGGGTGGCGTACATTGTTAGTAAAGAATGGGACAGGCCCGGTATACCTTTAGTACCTCCCCCCATATTTATAAAATTGTTTTCCTATAGTCGACCCCAGAAAGGACTGATGGCAGACAGTCCCCAAGGTCGAGGGGGCGGTTTCTACTCTACACAAGCGCGCCACTATACCCATAGAAGATAGTTGTGCTTTCCAAGATCCTATGGATAAAAAATTAGAAGGTCTGCTAAAGATGTTTGTTCAGCAAGGTTCCCTTCTACAACCAATTGCATGCATTGTCCCTGTCACTGCAGCCGCGTGTTTCTAGTTTGATGAGCTAGGAAAGGCGATTATTAGTAATTCTTCTTCTTATGAGGAGATTATGGACAGAATTCGTGCTCTTAAATTGGCTAATTCTTTCACCCTAGACGCCACCTTGCAATTGGCTAGGTTAGCGGCGAAAAAATTCTGGGTTTGCTATTGTGGCGCAGAGCGCTTTGGTTAAAATCTTGGGCAGCGGATGCGTCTTCCAAGAACAAATTGCTTGACATTCCTTTCAAGGGGAAAACACTCTTTGGCCCTGACTTGAAAGAGATTATCTCTGATATCACTGGGGGCAAGGGCCACGCCCTTCCTCAGGATAGGTCTTTTCAAGACCAAAAATAAACCTAAGTTTCGTCCCTTTCGCAGAAACGGATCAGCCCCAAGGGCTACGTCCTCTAAGCAGGAAGGTAATACTTCTCAAGCCAATCCAGCCTGGAGACCTATGCAAGGCTGGAACAAAGGAAAGCAGGCCAGGAAACCTGCCACTGCTACCAAGACAGCATGAAATGCGGGCCCCCGATCCGGGACCGGATCTGGTGGGGGGCAGACTCTCTCTCTTCGCTCAGGCTGGGGCAAGAGATGTTCTGGATCCTTGGGCGCTAGAAATAGTCTCCCAAGGTTATTCTCTGGAGTTCAAGGGGCTTCCTCCAAGGGGGAGGTTCCACAGGTCTCAGTTGTCTTCAGATCACATAAGAAGACAGGCATTCTTACATTGGGTAGAAGACCTGCTAAAAATGGGAGTGATTCATCCTGTTCCATTAGGAGAACAAGGGATGGGGTTCTACTCCTATCCGTTCATAGTTCCCAAAAAAGAGGGAACGTTCAGACCAATCTTAGATCTCAAGATCTTGAACAAGTTTCTCAAGGTTCCATCGTTCAAGATGGAAACCATTCGAACACTCCTTCCTTCCATCCAGGAAGGTCAATTCATGACCAAGGTGGATTTCAAGGATGCGTATCTACATATTCCTATCCACAAGGAACATCATCGGTTCCTAAGGTTTGAATTCCTGGACAAGCATTTCCAGTTTGTGGCGTTTTCTTTCGGATTAGCCACTGCTCCTAGGATTTTCTCATAGGTACTAGGGTCCCTTCTGGCGGTGCTAAGACCAAGGGGCATTGCTGTAGTACCTTACTTGGACGACATTCTGATTCGAGCGTCGTCCCTTCCTCAAGTAAAGGCTCACACGGACATTGTCCTGGCCTTTCTCAGATCTCACGGATGGAAAGTGAACGTGGAAAAGAGTTCTCTATCTCCGTCAACGAGGGTTCCCTTCTTGGGAACTATAATAGACTCCTTAGAAATGAGGATTTTTCTGACAGAAGCCAGAAAAACAAAACTTCTAGACTCTTGTCGGATACTTCATTCCGTTCCTCTTCCTTCCATAGCGCAGTGCATGGAAGTGATAGGTTTGATGGTAGCGGCAATGGACATAGTTCCTTTTGTGCGCATTCATCTAAGACCATTACAACTGTTCATGCTCAGTCAGTGGAATGGGGACTATTCAGACTTGTCTCCGAAGATACAAGTAAATCAGAGGACCAGAGACTCATTCCGTTGGTGGCTGTCCCTGGACAACCTGTCACAAGGGATGACCTTCCGCAGACCAGAGTGGGTCATTGTCACGACCGACGCCAGTCTGATGGGCTGGGGCGCGGTCTGGGGATCCCTGAAAGCTCAGGGTCTTTGGTCTCGGGTAGAATCTCTTCTACCGATAAATATTCTGGAACTGAGAGCGATATTCAATGCTCTCAAAGCTTGGCCTCAGCTAGCGAGGGCCAAGTTCATACATCAACCATCAGGGGGGAACAAGGAGTTCCCTAGCGATGGAAGAAGTGACCAAAATCATTCTATGGGCGGAGTCTCACTCCTGCCACCTGTCTGCTATCCACATCCCAGGAGTGGAAAATTGGGGAGCGGATTTTCTGAGTCGTCAGACATTGCATCCGGGGGAGTGGGAACTCCATCCGGAAATCTTTGCCCAAGTCACTCAACCGTGGGGCATTCCAGACATGGATCTGATGGCCTCTCGTCAGAACTTCAGAGTTCCTTACTACGGGTACAGATCCAGGGATCCCAAGGCGGCTCTAGTGGATGCACTAGTAGCACCTTGGACCTTCAAACTAGCTTATGTGTTCCCGCCGTTTCCTCTCATCCCCAGGCTGGTAGCCAGGATCAATCAGGAGAGGGCGTCGGTGATTTTGATAGCTCCTGCGTGGCCACGCAGGACTTGGTATGCAGATCTGGTGAATATGTCATCGGCTCCACCATGGAAGCTACCTTTGAGACGAGACCTTCTTGTTCTAAGTCCGTTCGACCCACTCCAGCTGACTGCTTGGAGATTGAACGCTTGATCTTATCAAAGCGAGGGTTCTCAGATTCTGTTATTAATACTCTTGTTCAGGCCTGAAAGCCTGTAACCAGAAAAATTACCACATAATTTGGTATATCTGTTGGTGTGAATCTGCAGGATTCCCTTGGGACAAGGTTAAGATTCCTAAGAGTCTATCCTTCCTTCGAGAAGGATTGGAAAAAGGATTATCTGCAAGTTCCTTGATGGGACAGATTTCTGCCTTGTCTGTGTTACTTCACAAAAAGCTGGCAGCTGTGCCAGATGTTCTAGCCTTTGTTCAGGCTCTGGTTAGAATCAAGCCTGTTTACAAAATTTTGACTCCTCCTTGGAGTCTCAACCTAGTTCTTTCAGTTCTTTAGGGGGTTCCGTTTGAACCCTTACATTCCGTTGATATTAAGTTATTATCTTGGAAAGTTTTGTTTTTGGTTGCAATTTCTTCTGCTAGAAGAGTTTCAGAATTATCTGCTCTGCAGTGTTCTTCTCCTTATCTGGTGTTCCATGCAGATAAGGTGGTTTTGCGTACTAAACCTGGTTTTCTTCCAAAAGTTGTTTCTAACAAAAACATTAACCAGGAGATAGTTGTGCCTTCTTTGTGTCCTAATCCAGTTTCAAAGAAGGAACGTTTGTTGCACAACTTGGATGTAGTTCGTGCTCTCAAATTTTACTTAGCAGCTACTAAGGATTTCAGACAAACTTTGTCTTTGTTTGTTGTTTATTCTGGTAAACGGAGAGGTCAAAAAGCAACTTCTACCTCTCTCTCCTTCTGGATTAAAAGCATTATCCGATTGGCTTATGAGACTGCCGGACGGCAGCCTCCTGAAAGAATCACAGCTCACTCCACTAGGGCTGTGGCTTCCACATGGGCCTTCAAGAACGAGGCTTCTGTTGATCAGATATGTAAGGCAGTGACTTGGTCTTCACTGCACACTTTTTCTAAATTTTACAAATTTGATACTTTTGCTTCTTCTGAGGCTATTTTTGGGAGAAAGGTTTTGCAAGCCGTGGTGCCTTCCATTTAGGTGACCTGATTTGCTCCCTCCCTTCATCCGTGTCCTAAAGCTTTGGTATTGGTTCCCACAAGTAAGGATGACGCCGTGGACCGGACACACCTATGTTGGAGAAAACAGAATTTATGTTTACCTGATAAATTACTTTCTCCAACGGTGTGTCCGGTCCACGGCCCGCCCTGGTTTTTTTAATCAGGTCTGATAATTTATTTTCTTTAACTACAGTCACCACGGTAACATATGGTTTCTCCTATGCAAATATTCCTCCTTAACGTCGGTCGAATGACTGGGGTAGGCGGAGCCTAGGAGGGATCATGTGACCAGCTTTGCTGGGCTCTTTGCCATTTCCTGTTGGGGAGGAGAATATCCCACAAGTAAGGATGACGCCGTGGACCGGACACACCGTTGGAGAAAGTAATTTATCAGGTAAACATAAATTCTGTTTTCCCTATGGGATCCGGTAAGCCATTTTTATTCAGACAGTAAATAAGGGCTTCACAAGGGCTTATTAAGACTGTAGACATTTTCTGGGCTCAATCGATTCATATATTACACATATTTAGCCTTGAGGAATCATTTAATCTGGGTATTTTTGTTAAATAATATCGGCAGGCACTGTTTTAGACACCTTATTCTCTAGGGGCTTTCCCTAATCATAGGCAGAGCCTCATTTTCGCGCCGGTATTGCGCACTTGTTTTTGAGAAGCATGACATGCAGTCGCATGTGTGAGGAGCTCTGATACATAGAAAAGACTTTCTGAAGGCGTCATTTGGTATCGTATTCCCCTTTGGGCTTGGTTGGGTCTCAGCAAAGCAGATACCAGGGACTGTAAAGGGGTTAAAGTTAAAAACGGCTCCGGTTCCGTTATTTTAAGGGTTAAAGCTTCCAAATTTGGTGTGCAATACTTTTAAGGCTTTAAGACACTGTGGTGAAATTTTGGTGAATTTTGAACAATTCCTTCATACTTTTTCGCAATTGCAGTAATAAAGTGTGTTCAGTTTAAAATTTAAAGTGACAGTAACGGTTTTATTTTAAAACGTTTTTTGTACTTTGTTATCAAGTTTATGCCTGTTTAACATGTCTGAACTACCAGATAGACTGTGTTCTGAATGTGGGGAAGCCAAGGTTCCTTCTCATTTAAATAAATGTGATTTATGTGACACTGAAAATGATGCCCAAGATGATTCCTCAAGTGAGGGGAGTAAGCATGGTACTGCATCATTCCCTCCTTCGTCTACACGAGTCTTGCCCACTCAGGAGGCCCCTAGTACATCTAGCGCGCCAATACTCCTTACTATGCAACAATTAACGGCTGTAATGGATAATTCTATCAAAAACATTTTAGCCAAAATGCCCACTTATCAGCGTAAGCGCGACTGCTCTGTTTTAGATACTGAAGAGCATGAGGACGCTGATGATAATGGTTCTGAAATGCCCCTACACCAGTCTGAGGGGGCCAGGGAGGTTTTGTCTGAGGGAGAAATTTCAGATTCAGGGAAAATTTCTCAACAAGCTGAACCCGATGTGATTACATTTAAATTTAAGTTGGAACATCTCCGCGCTCTGCTTAAGGAGGTATTATCCACTCTGGATGATTGTGAGAATTTGATCATCCCAGAGAAACTATGTAAAATGGACAAGTTCCTAGAGGTCCCGGGGCTCCCAGAAGCTTTTCCTATACCCAAGCGGGTGGCGGACATTGTAAATAAAGAATGGGAAAGGCCCGGTATACCTTTCGTCCCTCCCCCCATATTTAAAAAATTGTTTCCTATGGTCGACCCTAGAAAGGACTTATGGCAGACTGTCCCCAAGGTCGAGGGAGCGGTTTCTACTTTAAACAAACGCACCACTATACCCATAGAAGATAGTTGTGCTTTCAAAGATCCTATGGATAAAAAATTAGAAGGTTTGCTTAAAAAGATGTTTGTTCAGCAAGGTTACCTTCTACAACCAATTTCATGCATTGTCCCTGTCACTACAGCCGCGTGTTTCTGGTTCGATGAGCTAGTAAAGGCGATCGATAGTGATTCTCCTCCTTATGAGGAGATTATGGACAGAATCCGTGCTCTCAAATTGGCTAATTCTTTCACCCTAGACGCCACTTTGCAATTGGCTAGGTTAGCAGCGAAGAATTCTGGGTTTGCTATTGTGGCGCGTAGAGCGCTTTGGTTGAAATCTTGGTCAGCGGATGCGTCTTCCAAGAACAAACTCCTTAACATTCCTTTCAAGGGGAAAACGCTGTTTGGCCCTGACTTGAAAGAGATTATCTCTGATATCACTGGGGGTAAGGGCCACGCCCTTCCGCAGGATAGGCCTTTCAAGGCCAAAAATAAACCTAATTTTCGTCCCTTTCGTAGAAACGGACCAGCCCCAAGTGCTACGTCCTCTAAGCAAGAGGGTAATACTTCTCAAGCCAAGCCAGCCTGGAGACCAATGCAAGGCTGGAACAAGGGAAAGCAGGCCAAGAAACCTGCCACTGCTACCAAGACAGCATGAAATGTTGGCCCCCGATCCGGGACCGGATCTGGTGGGGGGCAGACTCTCTCTCTTCGCTCAGGCTTGGGCAAGAGATGTTCTGGATCCTTGGGCACTAGAAATAGTCTCCCAAGGTTATCGTCTGGAATTCAAGGGGCTTCCCCCAAGGGGGAGGTTCCACAGGTCTCAATTGTCTTCAGACCACATAAAGAGACAGGCATTCTTACATTGTGTAGAAGACCTGTTAAAAATGGGAGTGATTCATCCTGTTCCATTAGGAGAACAAGGGATGGGGTTCTACTCCAATCTGTTCATAGTTCCCAAAAAAGAGGGAACGTTCAGAACAATCTTAGATCTCAAGATCTTAAACAAGTTTCTCAAGGTTCCATCGTTCAAAATGGAAACCATTCGAACAATTCTTCCTTCCATCCAGGAAGGTCAATTCATGACCACGGTGGATTTAAAGGATGCGTATCTACATATTCCTATCCACAAGGAACATCATCGGTTCCTAAGGTTCGCATTCCTGGACAAGCATTACCAGTTCGTGGCGCTTCCTTTCGGATTAGCCACTGCTCCAAGGATTTTCACAAAGGTACTAGGGTCCCTTCTAGCGGTGCTAAGACCAAGGGGCATTGCAGTAGTACCTTACTTGGACGACATTCTGATTCAAGCGTCGTCCCTTCCTCAAGCAAAGGCTCACACGGACATAGTCCTGGCCTTTCTCAGATCTCACGGATGGAAAGTGAACGTGGAAAAGAGTTCTCTATCTCCGTCGACAAGGGTTCCCTTCTTGGGAACAATAATAGACTCCTTAGAAATGAGGATTTTTCTGACAGAGGCCAGAAAAACAAAACTTCTAAACTCTTGTCAAACACTTCATTCCGTTCCTCTTCCTTCCATAGCGCAGTGCATGGAAGTAATAGGTTTGATGGTAGCGGCAATGGACATAGTTCCTTTTGCGCGCATTCATCTAAGACCATTACAACTGTGCATGCTCAGTCAGTGGAATGGGGACTATACAGACTTGTCTCCGAAGATACAAGTAAATCAGAGGACCAGAGACTCACTCCGTTGGTGGCTGTCCCTGGACAACCTGTCACAAGGGATGACCTTCCGCAGACCAGAGTGGGTCATTGTCACGACCGACGCCAGTCTGATGGGCTGGGGCGCGGTCTGGGGATCCCTGAAAGCTCAGGGTCTTTGGTCTCGGGAAGAATCTCTTCTACCGATAAATATTCTGGAACTGAGAGCGATATTCAATGCTCTCAAGGCTTGGCCTCAGCTAGCAAAGGCCAAGTTCATACGGTTTCAATCAGACAACATGACGACTGTTGCGTACATCAACCATCAGGGGGGAACAAGGAGTTCCCTGGCGATGGAAGAAGTGACCAAAATCATTCAATGGGCGGAGACTCACTCCTGCCACCTGTCTGCAATCCACATTCCAGGAGTGGAAAATTGGGAAGCGGATTTTCTGAGTCGTCAGACATTACATCCGGGGGAGTGGGAACTCCATCCGGAAATCTTTGCCCAAATTACTCAACTGTGGGGCATTCCAGACATGGATCTGATGGCCTCTCGTCAGAACTTCAAGGTTCCTTGCTACGGGTCCAGATCCAGGGATCCCAAGGCGACTCTAGTAGATGCACTAGTAGCACCTTGGACCTTCAAACTAGCTTATGTATTCCCGCCGTTTCCTCTCATCCCCAGGCTGGTAGCCAGGATCAATCAGGAGAGGGCGTCTGTGATCTTGATAGCTCCTGCGTGGCCACGCAGGACTTGGTATGCAGATCTGGTGAATATGTCATCGGCTCCACCATGGAAGCTACCTTTGAGACGAGACCTTCTTGTTCAAGGTCCGTTCGAACATCCGAATCTGGTCTCACTCCAGCTGACTGCTTGGAGATTGAACGCTTGATCTTATCAAAACGAGGGTTCTCAGATTCTGTTATTGATACTCTTGTTCAGGCCAGAAAGCCTGTAACTAGAAAAATTTACCACAAAATATGGAAAAAATATATCTGTTGGTGTGAATCTAAAGGATTCCCTTGGGACAAGGTAAAGATTCCTAAGATTCTATCCTTTCTTCAAGAAGGATTGGAGAAAGGATTATCTGCAAGTTCCTTGAAGGGACAGATTTCTGCCTTGTCTGTGTTACTTCACAAAAAACTGGCAGCTGTGCCAGATGTTCAAGCCTTTGTTCAGGCTCTGGTTAGAATCAAGCCTGTTTACAAACCTTTGACTCCTCCTTGGAGTCTCAACTTAGTTCTTTCAGTTCTTCAGGGGGTTCCGTTTGAACCCTTACATTCCGTTGATATTAAGTTATTATCTTGGGAAGTTTTGTTTTTGGTTGCAATTTCTTCTGCTAGAAGAGTTTCAGAATTATCTGCTCTGCAGTGTTCTCCTCCTTATCTGGTGTTCCATGCAGATAAGGTGGTTTTCCGTACTAAACCTGGTTTTCTTCCAAAAGTTGTTTCTAACAAAAACATTAACCAGGAGATAGTCGTGCCTTCTTTGTGTCCGAAACCAGTTTCGAAGAAGGAACGTTTGTTGCACAATTTGGATGTTGTTCGCGCTCTAAAATTCTATTTACATGCTACAAAGGATTTTAGACAAACATCTTCCTTGTTTGTTGTTTATTCTGGTAAAAGGAGAGGTCAAAAAGCAACTTCTACCTCTCTCTCTTTTTGGATTAAAAGCATCATCAGATTGGCTTACGAGACTGCCGGACGGCAGCCTCCTGAAAGAATCACAGCTCATTCCACTAGGGCTGTGGCTTCCACATGGGCCTTCAAGAACGAGGCTTCTGTTGATCAGATATGTAGGGCAGCGACTTGGTCTTCACTGCACACTTTTACCAAATTTTACAAGTTTGATACGTTTGCTTCTTCTGAGGCTATTTTTGGGAGAAAGGTTTTGCAAGCCGTGGTGCCTTCCATTTAGGTGACCTGATTTGCTCCCTCCCTTCATCCGTGTCCTAAAGCTTTGGTATTGGTTCCCACAAGTAAGGATGACGCTGTGGACCGGACACACCTATGTTGGAGAAAACAGAATTTATGTTTACCTGATAAATTACTTTCTCCAACGGTGTGTCCGGTCCACGGCCCGCCCTGGTTTTTTAATCAGGTCTGATAATTTATTTTCTTTAACTACAGTCACCACGGTATCATATGGTTTCTCCTATGCAAATATTCCTCCTTAACGTCGGTCGAATGACTGGGGTAGGCGGAGCCTAGGAGGGATCATGTGACCAGCTTTGCTGGGCTCTTTGCCATTTCCTGTTGGGGAAGAGAATATCCCACAAGTAAGGATGACGCCGTGGACCGGACACACCGTTGGAGAAAGTAATTTATCAGGTAAACATAAATTCTGTTTTCTGATATTACTGGAGGAAACGGCCACGCCCTTCCCCAGGATAGGTCCAACAAGTTAAGGACCAAACAGACTAATTTTCGTTCCTTTCGAAACTTCAAGAGTGGCGCAGCTTCATCTTCCTCTTCTACAAAACAAGAGGGAAATTTTGCCCAGTCCAAGCCAGTCTGGAGACCTAACCAGGCTTGGAACAAATGGAAACAGGCCAAAAAGCCTGCTGCTGCCTCTAAGACAGCATGAAGGAGTAGCCCCGATCCGGGACCGGATCTAGTGGAGGGCAGACTTTCTCTCTTCGCCCAGGCTTGGACAAGAGATGTCCAGGATCCCTGGGCTCTGGAGATTATTTCCCAGGGATATCTTCTGGATTTCATTTTTTATAGTAGTTGATGCAGTGTGGAAGTTAGTCTCAACCTTGAGTATCCTCGAATCTAGTGCTGATATATCTTTTCTGAGGTCTCCGAATAAGGTTTTCATCTCCTGCATAACCCCTCTAATGTCCTCCTTAGAACATAAATGTACAATGTCCTCTTTAGTGAGATACGGTGACTGAGGGGCTTCTGCGTTTAAAGTGGGGTTCTGTGATAGAGCCATTTCTTCTCTATTTATAGTTTTGCTTGAATCTATTGGCTTTAAGTATTGGGAGAGTGTCTTTGAAGCTATTGACTTGTCAGCCCTGCTTTGTCTCTTATTAGGCATTACCTACACGTTTTCTTGATTTTCCCTTTTCCTTAGTATTGTATTTTTGTGTGTGGATTTCAAATTATATTTCAAGGGGAAGTGTTTTCAATGACACCTGCTGTTTGTTTTTTAGATGTAAAGCCTGTCTTATAATATCCCCTAGTGGTCGGCTCCCTGGAGCTTGTGTGTGCCAACTCCTCGCTAACTGCTCCCTGTGCTTGGCCTGCATGCAGCCTCACCTTTGAAAAGCGGATCCTGTGTAAGCAGCCACCCTCTCACGGCGGGCAATGTTGTCTGCCTCCCCGCTGTGGTATTCGTGCGGGCCACTAAGGTCTTTCGGCTCAGACTCCCCTCCATGTCCGAAGGTCTTAAGCTGCAGTGAGCGTGTGGCTTCTAGTTGCGAATAATGATGGCGGCAGCGCGCTCAGCGCGGGTGTTGGCCTGGTCTGTCGGCCACTCTAGAGGTAAGTGCCGCCGTGCCGGGCTCGGTCTCTCCGAGATTGCTAAGGCTCTTGTTGCTCAGTACTCAGATCTGAAGATAGTATCACAAGGAGGCCCACGCAAACCGGCAAATCTCTAATATAGGTCTAATGTTCTTTGCTCTCAAGCAGGCCCCCAGGTATCCTGGGGTTAGTGCTATATCGGGTGGTTCCTGTCAGTGAAGCAGATACTCCTAGGGGTATCGGGTGCATGCCGGGGTTGTTATTTCAATCCATTCAGTATTAATTATACCAATTTAGTGCCTTATTAAGCTAGTTTGCCAGTTTTAGGAGCGAGAGCCCTTCTAGTGTGTGGCCATCTTCCAACGCGTCCAGACTCCGCCCCCCCCCCCCCTGCCATTTCTTTGGCATCCTGATTAAAGCTTTTGTTTTTCAAGGCTTATTTTGAGGCAGGGCAGGCTCCACCTCAGAGTTTTACAGCTCATTTTACTAAGCTCAGTCACCTTTTCTTGGGCTTTTTCAGAATGAAGCTTAGGTTGATCAAATTTGCAAATCAGTAATTTGGTCTTCTTTGCATACTTTTATTGTTTTTAGCATTTTTATGTATTTGCTTCTTCTGAAGCAGTCTTTGGTAGAAAAAGATCTCCAGGCAGCTGTTTCAGTTTGATTCTACTGCTTTTGATTTAAGTTTTTTGAGAAAAACTTAATTATTGTGTGGATTTAATTTCTCAATTGAAATAGCTGTTGTTATTTTATCTCTCCCTCTCTAGTGACTCTTCTGTGGATTTCCACATCTTGGGTATTTCTATCCCATACGTCACTAGCTCATGGACTCTTGTCAATTACCTGAAAGAAAACATAATTAATGTAAGAACTTACCTGATAAATTCATTTCTTTCATATTGGAAAGAGTCCATGAGGCTCACCCTTTTTATGGTGGTTATGATTTTTTGTATAAAAGCACAATTATTTTTCCAGTTCCTCTTTTTGTATGCTTTTTTACTCTATTTTCTATTCTATTTTATCACCCCACTACTTGGCTATTCGTTAAACTGAATTGTGGGTGTGGTGAGGGGTGTATTTATAGGCATTTTGAGGTTTGGGAAACTTTGCCCCTCCTGGTAGGATTGTATATCCCATACGTCACTAGCTCATGGACTCTTGCCAATATGAAAGAAATGAATTTATCAGGTAAGTTCTTACATAAATTATGTTTTTTGTTTGTTTTTTGTTTGTTTTGTGTTTTCTTTTGCATATAATCATTGAACTAGTTGTTTGATTTATTATGGTAGGATTTCACTTGGTTGCTATGGATAAGATGAAAATTAAAGGGACAGTCAACACTTACTTTAACATGTTTTTATATTGAAAATAACAAAACGGAGGTCCGCCTACACTATACCCCTCCTGCCTTGCCGCCTTGCTTCTGTCCTAATCAGCGGCGCTAACTACTCTAATACCCAGTAAATATGGATGCCGGACTCCCCCCACCATTACGTAGCTGCCTTCTTCTTCAACTGATAAGCAAATCAGAATCCAGGCATCGGACAGAAATTGCAAGCGCGTGCAATTTCAGTCCGAGGACTGGATTCTGATTTGCTTATCAGTTGAAGAAGAAGGCAGCTACGTAATGGTGGGGGGAGTCCGGCATCCATATTTACCGGGTATTAGAGTAGTTAGCGCCGCTGATTAGGACAGAAGCAAGGCGGCAAGGCAGGAGGGGTATAGTGTAGGCAGACCTCTGTTTTGTTATTTTCAATATAAAAACATGTTAAAGTAAGTGTTGACTGTCCCTTTAAGATAAAAGGGACATAAAACCCTGAGTAGAAATGCACATGCTTGTGTTCCACATCTAAAAAGAAGCATTTTTCCAGTACACATTAATTAGCAATAATGCTTCTAGTAAACAATATCACCGTCTCAGTAATAGCTTGGGTCACATGTACCTATGCCCTGTGCACTTGCATCAAGTACCATGCTGCTGAGAGACCACATATGCATCAGTAATAAGTGCATCATCGCTGACATATATATTCATGTTTGAATGAGTGTCCATGGGGCTTACGCACATGCCCTATCCTTAGCAATTGCTTAGCAGTACTACATTTTCCAAGAAGCATTTTTGCTAATACGTGTCATCAGTTTTGTGTTTTATGTCCCTTAAAATGAACTTAATGCCCACATAAAAATATCATGTGATTTATTATTTCCTAGAACAACAACAGAATTTAGTCAAATACTTACTGTAACTCAAACCTCACTTTAGACTTATTTACATGTCATTTATATCTGCAGGTATCATGGCAATCCTGTTTTCCGGCATTGTAATGTCTCATTACACACATCATAACCTGTCTCCAGTTACACAGATTTTAATGCAGCAGACATTAAGGACTGTTGCATTTCTTTGTGGTAAGTTATTTTACAGGAAATAGTTCATTGTTCTCTTCAGAAGAAAACCTGATTAAGATGTTTGTTTAAGGGAGGAAAATCAGATTGTTTATTTAATAATAAAACAAAAAGTTTATGGTTATATCTGTTTTTTGTGTTATTTGGCAATTCCTCAATTTACAGTCCTCAAATAATCTTGCTTGAAATCACTGTATTAGCCTATTACCTGATTCCTTATTAAATCTATTGCTTATTATCATGTAACTCTATTTATTAAGACAATTACTTAGACAGCAGCATGTTTACAGGACTCGGTTTTAGCCTTCCTTCACATATTTATTTATAAGCTAGGTGCCGCTTGGTCTTTTTTTTTTAGCAGAAATGGCCAACTGGTGGCCTGTGGGCCACATGCAGCTCTCTGCCTTTATTGTTTCTGGTCCTCAGAAAAAAGGAGAAAATAAGAGCATACTTTAAAAATGTGTGCTTTAGGGTGGCCACAATTCTGGGCATTTTTAGGGACTATATTAATATTTAATAATCACTATAAATTTATATGCAGGTCTTGCATATAATATATGCAGATATATGCAGGGACGGTAAAGTAAACATTATCTTTAATGATTAAGATAGAGAATGCAATTTGGAACAACTTTCCAATTTACTTCATTCTCTTGGTATGGTTTGTTGAAAAGTATACATAGGTAAGCTTAGGGGAAGCAATGCACTTCTGGGAGCTAGCTGTTGATTAGTAGCTGCCCATAAATGCCTCTTGTCATTTGCTCAACTGATGTGTTCTGCAGCTGCCCAGTAGTACATTGCTGCTCCTTTAAAGGAAACCCAGAGAATTAAGCACATTTGAAAATAGAGGTAACTTGGAAAGTTGTTTAAAAATGTATGCTCTGTCTAAATCATAAGAATAAATTTGGGTTTTATGTCTCTTTAAGGCTTATAAAATATTGATATTGCTGCCCCATGTGTTGCCAATCACTGTTTTAGAATAAAATATAAAAAAGCATAAAATAAGGGGCATCATGGCCAACATTGCAATGTGCATGAGTGTATTTCAGTTTTGAATAGAAACATTTTTGCAATATGCCTGCTTAGAAAGCAAGTAATGGCACAAGTCACTGCTGACCCAATGAACAGGAGTGGTTTTCTTTCATAAAGGTGGTAAGAGTCTGCCATCCATTACTCCTGGGAATTACCTTGCCTGCCACTAGGAGGAGACAAAGATATCCAAACCCCAAGAGCTCTATATAACCCCTCCCACCTTTATGGAAGTTAGTCTTATCCACTGGAGTATGGTGAAGAATGGTGATGTGCAGATGATTTCTTCATTGAGAGGGGTTCTCAGACTGAGTTGAGGCCCATTTCCTCTTAGAGTGCAGTGTTTGTCAAGAGGGAAGTTTAAGTAATTATGTTTTCATGAGAATTTAAGTCATTATCCTCCCAAGGATGTCGCAGGGACTTGTCTTTTGCCTCCTTCTTTTGGGTCTACAATTAACTCCTGTATTATGCTGTTTTCAGTACAATAGTGGCTTCCTGCTATAAAGCATAAGAGAGTGTTATAGGTAAGTGTTCTTTAATTTTATAACACTCGTTTTAACAGCTTTTGGAATTTATAAATACAGTATACAACAGAAGTGAGTACACCCCTGTGCAATATCACTTAAATGTCAAATGATTCAAGATTGTATAACCTAACAGTAACTGCATTATGTCTAAGTTTTAAAGTATGGTATTTGCTCTTATGTAAAATAAAAACTAACAGTTTAGATTTACTATATTAAAAATACCGGCCCCAAATCAATGCAACAAAAGTCAAAGCAACTTTCATTACTGAGATTCAAATCTTTTATTTTTTTCAATACTTTGCATGTCCACCTTTATTTTTGATGACAGACTCATTCCTCCTTGGCATGGAGGAAACCAGTGTCGTACAATTTTCTGGTGAGATGTTCTGCCCTTTATCAGAGATAAAAAAAAATTCAGCTGCTCTTTGCTGGAGGGGTTGTGTTGCTCTACCATTCTCTTTAAAATACTCCAAAGGTGTTCTACTGGATTCAAGTCAGGTGACATACTTGGCCAGGTCATAGTTTTCACTTGTTTCTCCTTTAGAAACTCCTTTGTGATTTTGGCAGTGTGCTTTGGATCATTATCATGCTGGAATTTTCGTCCTCTGCCAAACTTCTGGAGACTGGGAGTCATCTTGTCAGCCAGTATTTTGGTATATCCCAGGCATTCATGGTGCCATCTATAATGTAATCTCCCCAACACCTTTCGCAGTCATGCAGCCCCATATCATCACACTCCCACCTCCACGATTCACTATTGGCACTATGCATTCACTGTAATAATCATGACCAGGTTCACACCAAACATGCTGCACCCCATCTAAGCCGAAAAATTGTATCTTGGTCTTGGCCATCTTACCAAATAATGTGCTCTCAGTATTCATCAGGCTTTTCATGGTGTTTAGACAAGGAAGTTTGCAATAAAGAACAAACTTTTCAGAAAGTCTTCTGGCAGAAAATATTTCTAAAAGCAGCAAAAACTTCCAAAACAGAAGCTAAATGTCCAATGCATGCACTTTCAAAAAGATAATTATTGTTAACCTCAACTCCTGAAGAAACTAAACTCCCAGTGCTTTACTGGACCCAAGTCTAATTTAAGAGAATGGCACCTGCGGACATTATTTTCCAAGTTGAGCGAATAAAGGACGCACCCATAAAAATAGATTGGAAAACTAAACACCGGGACAGAGATTGCCTCACTGAAGAATCCCATATAATTCTATGACATAGTGGAGTGTGATTTTTGTACTATTGTTGATAAAGTCTCATATTAAACCATACAAAATGAAGAATATCTGATGCTGCAATCATCAGATCTAACACCTCCATACATTTAGCTACAGATGGGTTGGAAATTTAGCGTAACCAAACTGTAACTTTGATCCCTGATCCGTTAGAGAAAGCTGCATAGTCACTGAGTCTATAATGACTCCTAGAAAAGAGACTCTTGATTAATAAAAAACAGAGCTCTTTAAAATTCTTCAACCATTTCTGCAAAGAAACAACAGTAGACTGTTGGTATGAAATACAGCTGAAAGAAAAGATGGAGTCTGAACCAATATGTTGCTCATGTGTAGAGCCACTGAAATAATGAGTTCTTATTATAAACAAATGAATTCCTTTGTAAACATTCTGGGTCCTGTAGATAGCCCAAACGGAAGAGCCACAACCTGACAGTTTGTCCTGAAAGGCAAATCTTAGAAACTGGTGATGATCTAGGAATATGAATGTAGTCATCTTTTGAATTAAATGTGGACAAAAATTGACCCTGTTGAATAAAAGGTAGAATTGTCCAGATTGTTACTTTTTTAAAAATAGGAACTCTAAAACATGTTTTATCTAAAAAATCCTTGGCATTGTTCCCATACTTGAACTACAGCTAAAACATAACATTTGGAAAGTCTTTAGGAATGTGAAACAGAATACTTCTTCCTCGAGTAGGCCACAACTTTAAACCTATTATGTAATCCTGGAAAAATGTGTTTATATCGATATATTGGAATAAAAGGGGTGGACCCGCGAAGTGCCGGTGAGTGGCGTTGTGTCTCCCATAGGATATAATGAAGAGCGCTACATCAGCAAAACATTGCTGACATTGCCACTTGTCAGAATTTTCTTTGTGCGGGGGGGGGGGGGGGCATATTTGAAGTGTGCCTACACAGTCCAGAAAAACCAGTCCCATAAACCTACACTAACTGCCTCACAATTTAACGTTTTGCCACTGAAAAGGTGGCAAGACAAACATGGCTGACACCCCACTCGTAAATGTGGTTATTTTTGATTGTTCAATTTATTATTTAAAACATAAATATATCATTTTAACATTGTACATAAATGCAATGCTAAAATAAACTATTGACCCCTTATGCACCCTCATTCCCAGTGCAAACAACACTATTAACCCCTAATCTGATATAACCTAAAGGCATATTAACCCCTACACCGCCACAACCCAGAGTGCAATAAGCCCCCTAATTTATTAGCCCCTAATCCGTCGCAACCCCCCCAATGCACACTACTCCTACATTACATAACTACCGAACACCTAACCCCCAAACCTCTAAGCTAACAGGCCTTAAGTTACAACAAATAACAAACACTAAAGTTACACAAAATAAAAAAAACAACAGTTATGCCTGTTCCAAAACTAAATCCCCCCTTAAAAAAAACACTAAAATAAGCTATAGCAATAGCCCTTAGAAGAGCTTTTTGTAGGGCATTGCCCTAAAGTGATTTAGCTCTTTTTAACAAACAATTATTAACCCATCCTGCAATGCAAGTAACCCCCAACCTGAAAAAGGGCATTTAGCTTTTTTGCTGCCCAAAAATATAAAAAATTAATTTGTTTAGTGGAAGGCATTTTTTTTTTTTTTTTTTTTTTAAAGATGGTACTCATCAAACTCGAATCTGGCTCCTATGCACTCGCCGATTGCAGTGCTCCTCTTCTATCCTGGTGGCGGTGGTCTTCTATCTTGATCCCGGCGGTTGTGGTCTACCTTCATCCATCTTCTACCGCTGCTCCGCTGGGGAAGTCTTCATCCATCTTCCACCCAATGCGTCCTCTTCTCTCTTCTTTTCTTCTCATCTTCAGATCTTCCATCCCCGATGTCCTCTACATGCAGTCACTTGATGCACACTGAATTTTTAATGTGATGTAACCCCTTATATAAGGGTACCCTTGTATTGCTATTGGCTGATTTTCTAAACCAAATTCAAATCAGCCAGTAGAATGAAAGCTTTTCTTCATAAATGGGGAGAGTCCACAGCTGCATGCATTACTTTTGGAAATTCAAAACCTGGCCACCAGGAGGAGGAAAAGATACCCCAGTCAAAGGCTTAGATACCTCCCCCACTTCCCTCATCCCTCAGTCATTCTTTGCCTTTCGTCACAGGAGGTTGACAGAGAAGTGTCAGGAGATTTCGATTTAGTCTCTTATGGAGGGTAGTACTCTTCGGAATGGGACTGGAGTTTTAAGTAGTCCTGTCAGCCTCTCAGTTAGAGCATGGATGAAGGTTAGAATCCGGAGATGCATGGAGATTCTTTCTGCGAAACCATCCCGACTCATATTAACAGCTCCATAAGCAATCGGCATTGACGAGTTTTGCTGCCTGCTTTCTTCTCTCAAGTCCATGTCATAAGCGACGCTACTATCTGTCACACTTGAAGGGCCCTGTTCCTGTTCCACGGCGTAGATTCCGGTAAGATCCTTTCATTTTACTTTTAATATGGAAATGTAATGTAATGAGGGACTCCTTTTATCTCATGGAATCAAGGTTATAAGGTTATTAAACAGGGGGGGGGACTTTAATCATGTTTGTTATGTGATTCTGTCTACTAATGTATAGGGATACTTGGGCTCGTGGCTATTTCGGAATATACCAGCCTTTTTTTGCAGGCTGCGTGGTCTTTGCGGACTGGCTTCTTGGACTGCACGGTGCACCTTGTGACCGGCGTCGTCATGCTTCTGTTTTCCATTTCCGTATTCCTGACCGTGTGGCGATGGAGAGAGTCTGTTTTGCTAGAGTCTGGGTCAAAGGAGGTGGTGAGTGCCTCAGTCATTGGGGAGTGTAAGGTGCCGTTTATTTTTTGTCCATATTACGATCTCCAAGTTATGGAGGATTATGATTTTTTTGGAGAAGGATGTGTCTGATTCAGATTCTACTTCTTGCAAAGAATATGAAATGGCCCGGGTGATCCATGTCCATCAGTTATGTTCTGAATGCCGCTTTAGAGTGCTCTATTCTCCAGAACCAGGGAATTTAGAGTCCGCAGATGCCATCCGCCCCTGAGGATTCCATATCCCGCGAGGTGCGCGCCCTAGAACCTTCTTTTGCTACGCAAGCAGGTGTCCTAAATACCGTTTATCTTTTTCCGGAAGGCGGCTTGTTTTCTTCAGAAGTTACGGCACGGTTCCACATGGCCATATCGATGGCGTTGGCGCATTTACATCTTCCAGGAAGATATTGTCCGTGTTCTGTTAACCAGGGCTCGTCAGGCGTGGTATTGTCTGGTTCAGATCAGCCCTCTGGGGAAGCAGTTTCCTCTGAGGCTTCAGGTGTCCAACCCTCAGGCCAGGGTCATCAGTTGCCCCGGGGGAGATAAGTCTTGCCTTTCGTTATAGACTGGCGTGCCTTCGTGTCCTGCTGAGACATGTTTTGGCAGTGCTGGAGGATCTCAGTTCTAATAGGTTGGTGGATCCTTGGTCTTCTGTTCCAGACAGCAAGCAAGGTTAGAGGAATGGGGATGAATCAACCTCCTTGTCGTCTCCTTTTTTTTGTGTATCTTCTTCCAGTTCTGAGCTTTGGAAGAATTGTATCTCTGACCGACTGGTTCTCTTAGTGTGTCTGTTCTTCTTGGGCGTTAACCTGTGGGTGTTGCCCTCTTTTATTTTGATCCGGTTAGGATGTATTTTATTTAATTTTGAAAGCTCATGTCTGTTATCATTTTTTCCTTTGGAAACATTTTCTTCTCTGGAATTTGATACTAGCGATTTTGTGGTTGCATTGGCGCTTCTGCGGAAGTTATATGAACAGTTAGGACATTGTTATGTCTACCATTTGTCTGTTTAATTTGTCTATCCCCTCTAGGGTTTTGAATTTATGTGGCCTTGGACAGTTCTTAGGTGCCCTAGGTATTAGGCTGGTCCTGGTTGGGTACTAGCTTTCTGTCCCTTGGGTCTATATCAGACACGTGGTGCCCGTTATACCTGGCTCGTCCGGTTGGGGTGCAGAGTGGCTCACTCTTGTTTTGAGTTTCGTTTTCTTGTTTTTCGTTATAGGTGGCCTTTGGTTCCTAGACGTCAGGCTGGTCCTTGTTTATTCTTCTGGGGGCATAAGAGGTGATTGTGCTCAGTCCTAATTGTCCTATCCATGCTTTGCTGGTGGGGTTTCCGAGGTTCTGATCCTGCTAAGGCGTACTCTGTAGGCTCCTGGGTTCTTTTGGTTCAGGTGCTAGTCTTGTTTCCTTCCCATAGTGAGTTGGAGGTTCAGATGATTCCATGGAAATCTGTTGTGCCAGGTTCTGGTAGCGTTTACTCGTCTCCTCCTTTGAGGCTTCCTTTGGGATTGTCCTCTTGGACTCTGCTTCCTTGATGAAGGAACCTCTTCCTTCGGGTCGAGGCATATTGGGCCTTTTGTCCCATTTCCTTCAGGCTTTTTTTTCTACTTCCGGGATATTGTCTGCTCCCATATTTTTGGAACTCTGCAGATTATGTTGTCTCCTTTTTTCTGGGGTTTGCCCCTGCTTAAGCGTTTGGGGTTTTCATCTGCCAGGGGTTAGAATGCTCGTTCATTCGTAAATTACTCGAGCTGTAGGTGCTTCCGGAAAGTTGATCCTGAGAGGATCTTGGAGACTGTTATCTTCTCAATCCAGATTTTCTAGGTTTGACCTTTGTTCTCATGTACATTTACCTTAGTCTTTGGAATTAGTGGGTGTTGTCCCTAGTGCCTTTAGGGATCAACCAGAGTAGCTGTGTGGCTTTCATCATTGCCTAGCACCCTTTAGGTTGGGAGTTTGAATCCCGCTGTGGTCTTTAAAGCACTCTGTGTCTGGGATACTTACGTGAAAGTTCAGTGTCCAAGGTGCCTTGGATATGACTGTGATTGCATCGCCTGTGATGCAAGGTCTGCTCCGGATGAGGTAACCTGGTGGTTCCTCAGGGTTTATTAGTTTGTTCATTGCCGGTTCTAGGTGTCTAGGTTTTTTTTTGTTCCTTGTCTTTGACTGTACATTTTTGGGGTTCTGTATCCAGATCCCTTAGGACTGGTTCGGGACGACCCAGTTTCTGGTTCTGGTACATCTTCTGTTCCCGGTACATCTTCTGTTCCTAGGGGCGGATTTTCTCTCTCTTATCAGAGAATTAGACATTTCTGCTGGACCGGCCGTAGTGGCCGAATGGTTCTTTAATTCGGTACTTGACCTTTTGAGTCCATCTGCAGCTTTACACTCTATACCTGTGTGTGGGTGAGATGTTCTGTTTTTGTTTTCCCTCCCTTTGAGGTGGACTTGGCATTCCACAGTATCCGCCTGGTGCTCGGAGGTCCTTTTCTTCCTCTGTTCAGCGGGGTTGTCCCCCCCCCCCTGCCTTGCGTGCAGGATGTCAGGTGAAGGGCTGGATTTCTTGTGACATGCCATTACTGTAGTTTCAGTTGAGGGTCTCCTTTTGGGAGTGTCCTTAGTCAAGGGAAGGGAGCTACGACTGGGTTCTAGAACCCAAGCTCTTTTGGGGGGGCTGGATCCCCTCCCTTTTCCTTCCTGATGGTCTTGGTGATTTAGGGAATTTTTAATTCCTTTGTCTTTTCGGACATTGCCAGTCACATTGGTGCTGGATCCATTGCCCAGAGTGAGGGTCAGGGATCTGTCTGATCTGTTGAACTTTGACTGCGTATCATAGATAGATCTTGTGAGCCTTCCTTAGGTGGGAGGCTTAGCGGTGGATCCCTCCTCAGCAGGTAGTTTTTCTCTGCTGTTTCTGGGTACTTTCCTTTCCTGCTTTTCTTGGGAAAGGGTTGTTCTGCACTAATTTGGAGTTTTTCTTTTCTGAAGACGGTCCTGTGCAGTTTACTAGCTTGGTTAGCTAGGGTGGGCAACTTGTGTTCGCTTAGACAACCTATGCAGCCGGAAGCCTATGACTTTCAAAGGAGCATATTCAGGTATTCTGATGCTGTTTTTCGTGACTCCCGGGTACGGTTTGTCTGTCGTTTGCTCTGTCCTGGGTGCAAGTTAGTACTCTGCGTAGGGGAGGGGTTCTATCTTTCTCCCTTTAGTTTTTCAGGGCTTTACTTTGTTCCCTTGGAGTCCATACAGAGAGGGGGCTGGGATTTTCCTCCCTTGCTCTGCTAGGTCGGTAGGGAATTTTGTTGGTTTTGCCCTGTTTCATCCTTGTTTTCTCTCTTGGAGTTACCCTTGGTTTTTTTCTTTATTGCCCTAGTCTTTTTATGTTTCTGGGGGTCCTTTCGGACTTCCTTATCTGAGTCCTTCTTCCCTTCTGGGAGAATGTGGATGTTTCCCTTCCTTCTGGTCGGGGGTGAGTTTATTCACGGGCTGAGAGCCTGCGGGACTTTGTCTCCTCAGAGGCTTTTGGGCTCGCTCGAGTCTAGTGATTCTGAGCAGTCTCTAGCAGGGGCCTTGCTGGTTCTAACTGTTAGGCAGTTACTTGTGCCTTTTCCTTCTGCTTCTGGTGAAGCAGTTTTTTTGTTGGGAGTTTGGGTGTTTTCAGGCTATGGTGCCCTCAGAATGGGCCGCCTTTTGTACCCGCCCGTTTTGCATTCAGTGTCCTCTATAGCTTTGGTATTGTTTTCCAAAAAGTAATGAATGCAGCTGTGGACTCTCCCCGTTTATGAAGAAAAACTTAAATTATGCTTACCTGATCATTTTCTTTTCTTCAGTCGGGAGTCCACAGCTCCCCGCCCGCGTTTTTTATATGGGGCGGCAGTAATTTTTGTTTTTTGTTTTTCTGGCACCTTTTTCACCCTGATATTTCTCCTACTGTTCCTTGTTCCCTCGGCAGAATGACTGGGGGATGAGGGAAGGTGGGGGAGGTCTTTAAGCCTTTGGCTGGGGTGTCTTTGCCTCCTCCTGGTAGCCAGGTTCTCAATTCCCAAAAGTATGAATGCAGCTGTGGACTCTCCCCGTCTGAAGAAAAGAAAATGATCAGGTAAGCATAATTTGTTTTTTCTATTGGCTGATTTAAATTTGGTGGAACATCGGGTGTAAGATGGATGAAGATGGACCTCTGCGCCGGGATCAAGATAGAAGATCACTGCCAGGATAGAAGAGAAGCACCGCAGTTGGCAAGCACGTAGGAGCTGAATTCAAGTTTGATGAATACCATCTTTGTGGTTTAGTGGTAGGCTTTTTTGGGTGTGGTTTAATTTTTTTATTTTTATTTTTAGAATAGGGTTTTTTTTGGGCAGCAAAAGAACTAAGGACACTGCCCAGCCAAATGCAATTTTTAGAGTAGTTGTTTTTTTTTTTTTTTGTTTTTTTTTAAAATAGCCTTTTTGTTTGTGGGGGGGGGATTACTTCTATTGTAGGATGGGTTAGTATTTGTTTTGTAAAAAGAGCTAAATCACTTTAGGGCAATGCCCTACAAAAAGTCATTCAAAGGGCTATTGCTATAGTTTATTTTAGAGTTAGTATATGTTGTTTTTGGTAGTGTTATTGTTTTTCTGTAAAGTTATTTTTTTTTTATGTTTTTTTTTTTTTTATGTTTTTTATTTTGTGTAAATTTAGAGTTTGTTATTTTTGTAACTTATGTGTTAGGTAAGCGTGGTAGTTAAATAGCATAGGGGTAGTTTGTTTTGATGGGTTGTGGCAGATTATGGGTTAATAGGTTAAGGGGCTTATTGCACTGGGGAATATGGCAGTGTAGGAGTTAATAAGTTAGGGGGTAGTTTGCATTGATAGGTTGTGGCGGTGTATGGGTTAATAGGTTAGTGGGTTGTTGTGGTGTAGAGGTTAATATGTTATGGAGTTTATTGTGATGTACTAAGATGATTTAGGGTCTTGGACACCTAAACTACATAAAAACTCTTTAAACAAAGAACTAAGCTGTTCAAGCTCAAATGTGTAAGAGTTAGACTGTGTCCTGATAGGTAAAAGACTCCTGATCATCATAACTCACCCTCAGAAAACAACCTGAGATGTCTGAGTCTGAAAAATATAAGGGCATCCTAAGGTGTTCTAATCTCTCATGATGCAGAAGAACCTGATATTGTAGTTTTAGGATGACTTTCAGACATAGAACTTTTGTGCATACATGGAGGAGGCATAGCCGCCACAACAAAGCGCACAAAACTTTAAATCCTGGAGCAAAATCTAAAGCACTCCCTTGTATTAAGGAAACAGAGGGCAGACAGATTTGTTTAGAGGCAAGAGCAGCATTAGACTGTTAGAATTCCTAATGTGGTCCATTCGGGGCTTGTAACGCTGAACTAGTAACAATCCTACACAATAAAATGATTCTTACTTGGAGGAGGCAAAGCCGCCACAACTTCAGAGTGTACAAACCTTTAAATGCTGGAGAAAAATCTGAAGCATTCCCTTGTATTTTGGAAACAGCATTAGACTGTTAGAATGCCTAATGTGATCCATTCAGGAATTGCAAAAGCTGAACTGGTAACAATTCTGCAAAATAGAAAATAAAATTGTTATCAGTGGATCTACCCTATAAAGGATAATGCAAGGTAGTGGGGACAAATTTCAGTATGCTCCATTAAATACACAGACACACACATAAAATAAATGAAGAAAGCAACCAAAAAGTATTTTATATAAAAATATGTAAAAACAGTAAATAAGGGGGTGAAGCCAACTCTCGTTATGGCAGGACGTATCTTAGTTGAGCTCCAGAGCTAAGCTTAGAATTTTTAAATATTTTCCAAGTCTATCTGCTTCATACAGGGATGATCTTGCGGAAGTTTTGAGAGATTTCAGGAACTAAGAGTCGATCTGCAAGCCTAATTTAAACCAGGCAAGAAAGCCATGTGGCGGCGGCTATACCAGTATGGGTGCCATCTTATGAGCCTAGCATGTCGGCTCTTAAGCCCTAGAGAATTGCTCAATGTTTATAGTGGATCACGTGTCAAAGGCTACCACATAACCACCCCCGGCATCGAGGATAAGGAGAACTGGGTTACTCTAAAAATCTTAATACACAGTGGGAGCCGCCACGCACATTATTGATTGAGGTCATAACTTCCCCATAAATCATGGCCATAACGGCCCATATTTTAGCTAAACTCGGCTCTTTACTGGACTGGTACCAAGAAGATCTTATCAATACCATAAGAGATGCGTCAAACAGCCCTCCTAGTGAAGATCCCTCTTAGGATATACCGGCAGATCTAGCAGGAGAACACAAGTGCCAGGCATCTACAGGAGATAGAGAGAAGATATGTGACAATCTTCTAAATAATAAAGAATGTGCCTCTCATTGGATGGGGACAAATGAGAGATGTTTCCTGACAGCCAGTCTCCCACAATTTGAGCCAGTACCTACATGGCCTCTGCCCTACAAGCTGAGTCCTCCTTCAGTGCTAAATGTGACTAAGTTCACGGTCACCTCAGTCCAGCATCCAGTGCCGAATGACTCTACTTTCTTTCTTGAGAGGTCTTTGTTGTTCACTGGAATGTGGGATCTGGGACTGGTGTCTATTGCAATAACATGGATCACGCTAATTACGGGACCTCCCTGCTATAGGGCTTACAGGATGGGGGTTGGGTAAATGCAAGAAATGAGATATGTATTGCATTGCTGTGTAGAGGGGACAGGTCCTATGAACTCTTCATGTATACTTTTATGGACAAAATGTGAGTGTCAGTATAGCCTTTTGATGATGACTAACTGTCAGGGTTTTTCCCTGCTTTGTTTGCCATGTGCTGCTGGCAGCCATTTTACTCACCTCTCTTGCAGACTCTGGTGCATAGTGTGTGATGCTGCTCATTTCCTGCATGCTCTTTTATGGCCAGACTGGTGTACATCATCCATGTGAGACAGGTTGCAGTCTCAGGATTGTGATGTAATCACTTATTATTTAAAGGGCCTCTGTTCAGTTTGCTTTGCCCTTGCTTTGTCTCAGACCTGTTTTTGAGAGTTCCAGTTCCTGTGTATTACCTGGCTGTCTGATATCCCTCCTGGTTCCTGATCCCTGGCTTGTTCCTGACTCTGCTGTTTGCCTTGTTCCTGATTCCATCTCGTCTGACTACTCGCTTTGGCTCCTGACTCTGCTCGTCTGACTACCAGCTCTGGTTTTTACTCCTGGCTTGTTATTTGACTTGTGGACTTTTTATTATTTTTTGCTATTAATAAAGGTGTGATTATTTTTGCACTTCTCGTCTCAGTCTGATTCCTGGCACCCTGACATTAACAGTCTGAGTAATGCCTGCATTTATGATATATTGTATTACTATTTTGCTCTCTACAACCAGAAAATGCTCTACTATAGTCCTGTAAGCACCTGTGGGAGATCCCTATTCTTATCTATTTGCTCTTTATAATATAAAATTGTATTATCCTAGTTGATAATACTATACTTATGAAGCACAACCATAGTTTAGAGCTTACTTGAGCTAGTAGTTATAAGGGTATGTGATACCTATCATGAGCCATGGTTACTACTACTGTTTCAGAAAATACAGCTATCATTTCATTTTCATAATTTTTTGTATGTTTATGCTTACAACCTGATATACACCTTTTTATGGATTTCGATTGTTCTGTAGGAAATCTTGACTATAAGTTAGCACTAATAACCCTGCAGCTATATTAGGATTGAAGTGGGTTAACTCTTCTTAGCTCCTTACTACTCTCAGTATACCAGTTACAGTCAGGCACAACTCCTTTTAAATCTGCAGTTGTTTTTGTTGCCTTATGTTTCTGTTCTGATTCGTTTGAGTGCATTCTCTGTGTTATTAAATATTTTCCTTTAGAGTTTTATTACACCTCTCAATATTTTTGCATTGCATAGATGTTCTCAAAGGGTAAAGAGTGAGGTTGCTAATATCAAGAGTACGCCTTTATTGAAGTACTATGGAAACACTCACTACAAATCATGATATAGCACCCCTATGAGACTTAGCCTAGTTTTGCTTTACTCCCTTTTATGACTGTGTATTATGCTGAGGAACTTATATTAACCGATATACACCTTTGTTCTTTTATTATGTCACCTGTTATTTGATACTAATTTGGAGATATCTATACAGTCTTACCTAAAGCATGCGGAGTTCATAATACTTCTTGACATACTTTCATTTATAGCACAAACTTGTTATCCCCTAGATCTTCTGGTTAGTATTTATCAGACACTACACATTCAACTCTTTGGTTACACTTCTACACTCTGCGTTATATGAGTGCTGTCTGCGGCCGGGACAGCATTCTATATTCCTACTAACTTATGTAACCTTATCTTATATTGGACATAAACTATTCTTTATATAGCCCCTAGGAGGCAATATTCCCACAAAGGTACTTATCTCCATCTCGATAACCCCACCTTTACTGCATTTAATCTTATAATGGTCTCGTATAAAAGCCCTAACACATTATAAAAAGTGTCTGACTACCCTTAACTTTCAGATTTAGACTCTCACATACATCTTGGTGAGACAAACTTTCTCTGCTACTTATATTTTGGAAGCCCTAAGATAACACTCTAGTCAGATTGCAAAAGCCAGCATATTCTCCTTTGTTCTTCTTAATATATGCATTTGATACCTCTAACTAGAAACTCTCGTAAATTTCACACACTAAATTACATTAAGATCTCTGTCACCATATACCAACATGAACCCTCTGAGGTCAACATCTAATGTAAAAATGTTCGACAGTTAGCTATATTATTGTATCCTATTTGTATATGTTATACTCCAAGCAGTGTTTACCCGCTGAATACTAAAGTATGATTTAACATTTCATTTATACTCTGGGGTTCTAAAAGGGGCCCCATCATAATATAAAACTACCCATATACCTATATCATTCTACTATTCCTGTTAAAATTATATTTTCACATCAAATTTACTATATGGCATTAGACCCATTCGTTGATACGACTAACATACTTCACCAGTGTCTCCTATATCACAGGGTCTATAACTGGCCAGCCAACTAGTCGTCCATAGAAGCTTTTAAAACTATAAAACTGAGGTTTCAAGAGCTATAGTTAATCATTCATCTTCTTATTATTATTTATAAAGCACCAGCAGATTACGCAGCGCTATACAAAAAATAAAAACATTACAGGGATACAGTAATACACAAACAAGTACAGTAGGGGTAAATAACAGTTGTAGGTGCAATAATTGAGTTATACAAAAGGAGAGGAATGCCTTGCCCTTGAGCACAATCAGTAGTAGTTCACTTTAAACACAAAGTGGCCTACAGGTAGAAAGGCTCTGAAGCTTACAATCTAAAGGAGAGAAAATGGACACAGAAGGTAAGAGAGAATGGAAATATGTCTGATATAAGGCAGAGTGAACTGAGAGCGAGTGGTGACATGGGGGGGGGGAGTGTGGTAACTGAGCAAGTGAGGTTTGGAAAAGTGTAAAGAATGTGGTAAAATGTCAGTACAAAGGCTGTGAGTCTGAAGTGGTTTCTCTATCCTGGATTATTAGTGACAGCTGCGCATAATTACTGTTAGGTGTGTGTATATATTAAGGTAAACAATAGGGTGGGTGGTGGTAGGAATGGATTGGAGGGCTAGTGCTTGTAAATCTGGAGTCTGATGTGAGGCTTGTATAATGCCTTTGCAAATGTGGAGTCTAATGTTAGGTGTGAGGCTGTGGAAAGAGAAAGGGGGATAAACATGGGAGGAGGGGTTTGAAACACAGCTGAGGGGGAGAAAAAGTTTGGAAACAAAGATTGGAGAAAAAAAGATTGGAATATTACAATGAGATTTAAAAATAATTCCATGATAGCCTAACAGAAATAAGAAATAATTGCACTCAGTATCTTGATTGGAGAGAGGCCAGTCAGGTGAATTACCTTGTAAAATGTCTTTGCAAATCTTGAGTCTGATGTTAGGTGTGAGGCTTGTAAAATATCTTTGCAAATCTGGAGTCTGATGTGAGGCTTGAAAACAAGAATAGTAGAATGATATAGGTATATGGGTAGGTTTATATTATGATGGGGCCCCTTTTGGAACCCCAGAGTATAAATGAAATGTTATGCATCTTGTTTATCAATACCATTGTAATGTGATTCATAAAAAACGTCATTTATGTTATGTGACATTTTAATGTATGTTTTTTGTCCTAGTGCATAACTTCAATAAAAGATTATTTAAAAAAGAAAAGAAAAAAAATAACAGTAAATAAAATGTTTGGAAACAGTTTAACTGGGACCTTGTAGAATAAAGTCTGAGATATATGAAACAGACAACCTTGGATAATAAGTATTAAAGGGAAATCCTCCTTGTGTAATAATAGTAAATAATAATTATGCACTGCATGAAAATCTAGCCTGCCATATCTTAACCTTCAGTAATAAGACATTTGGAAAATGGCCGTTGCACTCAAAGGAGCATTTGAAGAATTTCTAAATTAAATCCCTTTTTACTATATATATATATATATATATATATATATATATATATATATATATATATATATATATATATATATATATATATATATATATATATAAAATGAAAAGTTGAAAGCACTCACTGGACTGTAGACAACAATATCAATCAAATATCCTTTATTGTGACGTTTCGGGACCAACAACGTCCCTTCTTCTGACAAGCAACAAGTGAAAAAAGACAAACTTTTAAAGACCCCTAAACCACTCCCCTCGGTGACCTACCAATTAAAATGTGCCGTGTGTAAAGGTAAATGGGCCGTGTGCAAAACCGGCATTGATATAAGTGATTAGTTACAAATACAAACTAACATTGTGAAAAGTATACATTGAACCATCCATATATGTATACACTAGTGTCTCTGTGTGTGTGTGGTGCTGATGTGTCAAGAACTGTATCCGATCATATACATGCTCAATACTAACCGTGGTGCTTAAAAACGTATAAAAAGGGACAACAAAGACCTGATAGGTGGAAATCACACACCCCCATAATGTGATAGGCTAAGCAGATTCGTCTCATAAAACCACACCTTCCACAACACCGCAAGCCGAGAGAACAAAAAATGTCAACAAATGGCCTGATTGGCTACCCAGGCACGTCCTCTATGATGCATGGGGGCGTGTTACCTAACAACCTCACTGTCAGTAGCTGTGCTAAAACCGCTGAGCCGAGGGTTGCCATGGCTCCCACTTCCAACAGATCCCCCTGCTCCGTAACAAGACCTCAACAAAAATCCTACATGCCTCTAAATGTCAGCACTCAAATCATAACAACATGACATCGAAACGGCTTTACTCACCTAACAAACTATACGCCGCGATCGCCCTTACCTGATACCGCGGTTACTATGGTAACCTGTATACAAAACACCAACCCTAAATACACAACCTATATACACAACACCAAATGTCAGCACTCCAGGCACCATTCAAACCGCAACCACATAACCTCGAAACGGCTTTACTCACTTCTCAAACCATACGCCGCGATCACCCTAATCTGATACCACGGTAACTATGGTAACCTATATACCAAACACCAACCCCGATTGTGGCTGCACCTTGTACCAAATGAGGACATGACAGCGTGTTGGGGGCCGTCATGGACAAGAACGGCTATATTGCTCACCAAATGTCAAAATATCTACCTCTAAACAGGGAGAACAAACGAAAACAAACTTACTAATTGCTACATGCATATACTCAGGTCAAACAGACCTGTCCAATATTATATAGAGTCTTGCCCAATAACGTAACTAAGCTTGAGTAACATTCTATTCCTTTGATCCACAATACAGACCAAAAGAAAAAACACCAAAAAAAATACCAATGTCGAAAAATACTTTTTAAGAATAACAAAACAGAGACGGAGTGTAGCCAGATCCTAAGGAGCATCAGCCCAAGAGTGCTTGTCGCCAGATCACACCATCCAAGACCTCACACGTAAAGAGCAATAGTACAAATTATAATTAAAAAACCCATAATTCTACTCCATAGTGTGGTGTAAAAAGCAAACTATTAACAACCTAAATCACAAATATAACCACCCAAATAAAGTACCCTCTACAGGATCTTCAGGGGTGAACCTCCCCTCACCGGGGGACATTGTCCCAAACGGTCAACCCCTTGTTCATAAGAGCATACCACCAATCGTGAAAATAAAATAAAAATATATACGAGAAATGTATGAGTGTAACCCTATTTCTCACTAACTAACCCAAAAGCAAACCACAACCCTACATCACCATATGTGAGTACCAAAGTATAATAGTCAAAAATGTCCAGGCGTCCATAGTGGTGAATACACAGCATCATTCCCTAACACCACAAAAAACAAACTATTATCGCATCAATTGAGCATGTATAGAAGGCATAACAGTCACAGGAATAACCAAAACATGGAAATGTGACAGGTGGAGAAAAACAAGATTAAAAACAAATAAAAACTTAGCACACCTCATATATTTACATATTCACAGGTAAACATCAAATAAGTAAAAATCATGGAACACCCTATTTGGTACTGTTAGGTAAAGTAATTTAAACTTAAAAAAAGATAACTCAAGAGTAGGAAGTAGACTCTCATTAATAGCGCTACATACAGTATCACCTGCCCTCTCGGGCATAGAATCAATGGGTCAGTGGACTCTCACACCTCATCTAAGTTTTAGGATCAATGGATCAGTGGACTCTAACACCTCTTCTTAGTTATAGAAAGTTCTGCCATCCCGTCTGTATATTTAAGCCTCTCGGGGCCAATGTGCACAGTTCATGTATCCAGCGTGCTTCTTTTCTAAGAAGTATCTAAGTTTTTAAGCACCACGGTTAGTATTGAGCATGTATATGATCGGATACAGTTCTTGACACATCAGCACCACACACACACAGAGACATTAGTGTATACATATATGGATGGTTCAATGTATACTTTTCACAATGTTAGTTTGTATTTGTAACTAATCACTTATATCAATGCCGGTTTTGCACACGGCCCATTTACCTTTACACACGGCACATTTTGATTGGTAGGTCACCGAGGGGAGTGGTTTAGGGGTCTTTAAAAGTTTGTCTTTTTTCACTTGTTGCTTGTCAGAAGGAGGGACGTTGTTGGTCCCGAAACGTCACAATAAAGGATATTTGATTGATATTGTTGTCTACAGTCCAGTGAGTGCTTTCAACTTTTCATTTTCTGTATACCTGGCTATAGCACCCTGGCAAGTTGCGGTCTGTTGGTGAGAGTGCATATACCACAAACAAACTTTTATATATATATATATATATATATATATATATATATATATATATATATATATATATATATATATAAATATAAATATACAGTGTGTGTGTATGTATATATATATGTGTATATATATATATATATATATATATATATAAATATACAGTGTGTGTGTGTATATATATATATATATATATATATATATATATATATACAGGGAGTGCAGAATTATTAGGCAAGTTGTATTTTTGAGGATTAATTTTATTATTGAACAACAACCATGTTCTCAATGAACCCAAAAAACTCATTAATATCAAAGCTGAATAGTTTTGGAAGTAGTTTTTAGTTTGTTTTTAGTTATAGCTTTTTTAGGGGGATATCTGTGTGTGCAGGTGACTATTACTGTGCATAATTATTAGGCCACTTAACAAAAAACAAATATATACCCATTTCAATTATTTATTTTTACCAGTGAAACCAATATAACATCTCAACATTCACAAATATACATTTCTGACATTCAAAAACAAAACAAAAACAAATCAGTGACCAATATAGCCACCTTTCTTTGCAAGGACACTCAAAAGCCTGCCATCCATGGATTCTGTCAGTGTTTTGATCTGTTCACCATCAATATTGCGTGCAGCAGCAACCACAGCCTCCCAGACACTGTTCAGAGAGGTGTACTGTTTTCCCTCCTTGAAAATCTCACATTTGATGATGGACCACAGGTTCTCAATGGGGTTCAGATCAGGTGAACAAGGAGGCCATGTCATTAGATTTTCTTCTTTTATACCCTTTCTTGCCAGCCACGCTGTGGAGTACTTGGACGCGTGTGATGGAGTATTGTCCTGCATGAAAATCATGTTTTTCTTGAAGGATGCAGACTTCTTCCTGTACCACTGCTTGAAGAAGGTGTCTTCCAGAAACTAGCAGTAGGACTGGGAGTTGAGCTTGACTCCATCCTCAACCCGAAAAGGCCCCACAAGCTCATCTTTGATGATACCAGCCCAAACATCTCAACATTCACAAATATACATTTCTGACATTCAAAAACAAAACAAAAACAAATCAGTGACCAATATAGCCACCTTTCTTTGCAAGGACACTCAAAAGCCTGCCATCCATGGATTCTGTCAGTGTTTTGATCTGTTCACCATCAACATTGTGTGCAGCAGCAACCACAGCCTCCCAGACACTGTTCAGAGAGGTGTACTGTTTTCCCTCCTTGTAAATCTCATATTTGATGATGGACCACAGGTTCTCAATGGGGTTCAGATCAGGTGAACAAGGAGGCCATGTCATTAGATTTTCTTCTTTTATACCCTTTCTTGCCAGCCACGCTGTGGAGTACATGGACGCGTGTGATGGAGCATTGTCCTGCATGAAAATCATGTTTTTCTTGAAGGATGCAGACTTCTTCCTGTACCACTGCTTGAAGAAGGTGTCTTCCAGAAACTAGCAGTAGGACTGGGAGTTAAGCTTGACTCCATCCTCAACCCGAAAAGGCCCCACAAGCTCATCTTTGATGATACCACCTCCACCTTGCTGGCGTCTGAGTCGGACTGGAGCTCTCTGCCCTTTACCAATCCAGCCACGGGCCCATCCATCTGGCCCATCAAGACTCACTCTCATTTCATCAGTCCATAAAACCTTAGAAAAATCAGTCTTGAGATATTTCTTGGCCCAGTCTTGACGTTTCAGCTTGTGTGTCTTGTTCAGTGGTGGTCGTCTTTCAGCCTTTCTTACCTTGGCCATGTCTCTGAGTATTGCACACCTTGTGCTTTTGGGCACTCCAGTGATGTTGCAGCTCTGAAATATGGCCAAACTGGTGGCAAGTGGCATCTTGGCAGCTGCACGCTTGACTTTTCTCAGTTCATGGGCAGTTATTTTGCGCCTTGGTTTTTCCACACGCTTCTTGCGACCCTGTTGACTATTTTGAATGAAACGCTTGATTATTCAATGATCACGCATCAGAAGCTTTGCAATTTTAAGAGTGCTGCATCCCTCTGCAAGATATCTCACTATTTTTGACTTTTCTGAGCCTGTCAAGTCCTTCTTTTGACCCATTTTGCCAAAGGAAAGGAAGTTGCCTAATAATTATGCACACCTGATATAGGGTGTTGATGTCATTAGACCACACCCCTTCTCATTACAGAGATGCACATCACCTAATATGCTTAATTGGTAGTAGGCTTTCGAGCCTATACAGCTTGGAGTAAGACAACATGCATAAAGAGGATGATGTGGTCAAAATACTCATTTGCCTAATAATTCTGCAACAGGTTAAAAGGTTGCATTGAGATGTAACTCCCTGGTGAATTAGCTGATTAGTAAATAGCAGCTGTTACCACCTAATAAAGTTTCCATAATTACTACACTAAGTATGAAAAGTTTAAGTAATAAAGGTGTAATTAGTCTGTTACATGTTTATGTCCACTCACTGTGATGTACCTCAGAGGGATGTACCTGCTAATAGCTTGTGGGCTATGTGAGTGCATGAAAATGTCTTCACGTACATTAAGATCCACCAACTCTAGTGTGCTAACCAGATGCAGAAAAGACTGCACTGGATGATCTCTCTACTGGAAGCAGAAGATCTGTGTTTACAGTATATCGACGACCCAACAGGAGGAGGCTAAGGGACTGGTCCCTGCGACACCTGTGGCAGACCTGTGACTAACTCCTTACTGGATGTAATTGTTTCACTTCCCAATACTCCTCTCTGTCCCAAATATCAGCTCTCTGTAGGGGGAAATGGGATTGGTCTGAGGACCCCTCTCAATGAAGAATCTGGAGCATCTTAATTCTTTACCTTCCTCCTGTGAATACCATTACCAGAGAAGTCGGAGATATTAAGTGCTCATAGAGCTTTGTGAATCTTTGCCTCCTCCTAGTGGCCAGGAGTTATATATATTTTACATGACGGGGGATGCAGTAAAAAATCCATTGTAGTAAATAACACATTTTTATTGCTTTTTTAATATTTTTATATAATTTATATATGTTATTTTCATGACTTGTTGTCTCATTGGTTCTTATTTTCCTTGTATTACAGAAACCTGTGTGTTTGCATTTCTTGGTCTTTCAATATTTAGTTTCCCCCACAAGCTTGAGATTTCTTTTGTCATCTGGTGCATTGTAAGTACATGTCACAGTCATTTTATTTTTGTATTTGTTTTGTGGAAAGCCCGTCTCTACCAACACTTTCTTGTTCGTTAGCAACAAGGATAATTTAAAAGAAAAAAATCTGATATAATTTTGCTTTTAGAGATGTTCAAGCCAATATCCCCCCCTTGCATTTAATATACAATATTATAATGAAAAGCTTCTTAAAGGGACACTTTTATGATTCAGAAAGGGCATGCAGTTTCCAGTTTACTCCCATTATTAAATTCTGCACAGTCCTTTTATATTCACACTTTCTGGGGAACAAGATCCTACTGAGCATGTGTACAAGCTCACTGTGTATACGTATACTAGTCTGTGACTGGCTGATGTTTGTCACATGATACAGGGGACTAGAAAATGGGAGAAAAAAATAAATCTGTCAGAAAAAAATCCACTGCTTATTTGAAATTCAGAGTAGGTGTTATTGCATTGTCTTTTAAATATGGACTTGTTAATTATACAATTCTACTGCATTGAGTGGTCCTTTAAAAGGGATATTAAACCCCAACATTTTCTATTGTGGTTCAGACAGAGCATACAGCTTTATAAAAAGTTTACTTCTGTTATCAAATTTGCTTAGTCACCATTATATTCTATGTTGAAGAGATACCTAGAAAGGCGTCTGGAGCACGACATGGCAGGAAATAGTGCTACCCACTAGTGCTCTTGCAATTGAATAACATTCTTGCAAAACTGCTGCCATAAAGTGCTCCAGAAATGGTCAGGTTCCTAAGCTTATATCCCTGCTTTCCAACAAAAGATAACAGAGCAAAGACAAATTGATAATAGAAGTAAATTAAATCGTTGTTTAAAATCGCATGCTCTGTCTGAATCTTGAAAGAGTAATTTGTGGTCTCATATCCCTTTAAACTCTATTAATTGAAAATATTATTTCTTTTACAAAGATATGACGAGTCCACGGATTTCATCCTTACTTGTGGGATATTAACCTCCTGCTAACAGGAAGTGGCAAAGAGCACCACAGCAGAGCTGTATATATAGCCCCTCCCCTCCACCCCCAGTCATTCTCTTTGCCTGTGTTATACTAGGAAGACATGGTAAAGTGAGGTGTTAGTTTTAGTTTCTTCAATCAAGAAGTTTTTTATTTTAATTGGTACCGGTGCGTACTATTTTCCTCAGGGGGATATGGAAGAAGATTTCTGCCCTGAGGTTTGATGATCTTAGCATTTGTAACTAAGATCCATGCTGGTTCCCACAAGACTTCTGAAGGTAACCATGAGACATCTTCAGTGTGGAGTCCGGTTTCATGCTACAAGCAGCATTAAGGTATGTGCAGCCTTTTTTTCTGAGGAGACTTGGTGTATCAGAACTGGCTGGCATTATTTCCCTGTATGGGAATGGGGTAAGCAGTAAAACCTATTTTAATAAGAGGGGTGTTACTGGAGTCCCTATTTTTATATTTATCATTAGTTGATATTTGGGCATTATGTGACATGGGAGACAATATAAAAAACAATGTTTTATGTATTTTATTTTTGGCACTTAAAACTTATTGGTTTTATGCTTGAGGGTCATATTGTATTTTTACTTTAGTGCAAAACTGCATTTCCATGCGGTGTTGTTTGGGCCTACTCCGACTTTTGACCTTAAAGGGCGGAGCCTATTTTGGCACAATTTCTTCAGGCTTAGCAGCAACAAACAGTAACTCGGTGGCTCCTGGACTGTGTAGCTGGTCTGAAGGGTTGGAAACTTGATTCGAAGTACCCTGGGGGCAGGTAAGCGCCACAGCAGAGGTGTGGCGAGGTGCAGAGTGTATTTTTATCTATCTTTTGACTACATGTTGATATAAGTACTTCTAAAGCCTTATTTCTGCCCTTGCTTCTGGGTGCAGTAATTTTTGGATTAACCAACGATATTAAGTTAAATTTGGGAATAATTTAACGTTTTTTTTTGTGCATTTTGGAAAAAAAATTCACTTTCTCTTGTTAAGTGTATCCAGTCCACGGATCATCCATTACTTGTGGGATATTCTCCTTCCCAACAGGAAGTTGCAAGAGGATCACCCACAGCAGAGCTGCTATATAGCTCCTCCCCTCACTGCCATATCCAGTCATTCTCTTGCAACTCTCAACTAAGATGGAGGTCGTAAGAGGACTGTGGTGTTTTTTACTTAGTTTATTTCTTCAATCAAAAGTTTGTTATTTTTAAATGGTACCGGAGTGTACTGTTTATCTCAGGCAGTATTTAGAAGAAGAATCTGCCTGCGTTTTCTATGATCTTAGCAGAAGTAACTAAGATCCTTTGCTGTTCTCACATATTCTGAGGAGTGAGGTAACTTCAGAGGGGGAATAGCGTGCAGGTTTTCCTGTAATAAGGTATGTGCAGTTAAAATATTTTTCTAGGGATGGAATTTGCTAGAAAATGCTGCTGATACCGAAGTAATGTAAGTAAAGCCTTAAATGCAGTGATAGCGACTGGTATCAGGCTTATTAATAGAGATACATACTCTTATAAAAGTGTATTTTAAAATGTTTGCTGGCATGTTTAATCGTTTTTTTACATATGTTTGGTGATAAAACTTATTGGGGCCTAGTTTTTTTCCACATGGCTGGCTTGAATTTTGCCTAGAAACAGTTCCCTGAGGCTTCCCACTGTTGTAATATGAGTGGGAGGGGCCTATTTTGGCGTTTTTTTGCACAGCAAAAATTACAGACACAGACATCCAGCTTCTTCCTGCATGATCCAGGACTTCTCTGAAGGGCTCAAAAGGCTTCAAAAGTCGTATTGAGGGAGGTAAAAAGCCACAGTAGAGCTGTGGCAGTTGTTGTGACTGTTTAAAAAACTTTTTGTCATTTGTTATTCCGTTTTTGGTATTAAGGGGTTATTCATCCATTTGCAAGTGGGTGCAATGCTCTGCTAACTTATTACATACACTGTAAAAATTTCGTTAGTGTAACTGCATTTTTTCACTGTTATTTCAAAATTTGGGAAAATTTGTGTTTCTTAAAGGCGCAGTAAAGTTTTTTTATATTGCTTGTAAACTTGTTTTAAAGTGTTTTCCAAGCTTGCTAGTCTCATTGCTAGTCTGTTTAAACATGTCTGACACAGAGGAACCTACTTGTTCATTATGTTTAAAAGCCATGGTGGAGCCCCATAGGAGAATGTGTACTAAATGTATTGATTTCACCTTAAACAGTAAAGATCAGTCTTTATCTATAGAAGAAATATCACCAGAGGGTTCTGTCGAGGGGGAAGTTATGCCGACTAACTCTCCCCACGTGTCAGACCCTTTGCCTCCCTCTCAGGGGACGCACGCTAATATGGCGCCAATTACATCAGGGACGCCCATAGCGATTACCTTGCAGGACATGGCTGCAATCATGAATAATACCCTGTCAGAGGTATTATCTAGATTGCCTGAATTAAGAGGCAAGCGCGATAGCTCTGGGGTTAGGAGAGATACAGAGCGCGCAAATGCTGTTAGAGCCATGTCTGATACTGCGTCACAGTATGCAGAACATGAGGACGGAGAGCTTCAGTCTGTGGATGACATCTCTGACCTGATTCAGAGATTTCTAATTTTAAATTTAAGCTTGAGAACCTCAGTGTATTGCTTGGGGAGGTATTAGCTGCTCTGAATGACTGTAACACAGTTGCAATTCCAGAGAAATTGTGTAGGCTGGATAGATACTATGCGGTGCCGGTGTGTACTGACGTTTTTCCTATACCTAAAAGGCTTACAGAAATTATTAGCAAGGAGTGGGATAGACCCGGTGTGCCCTTTTCCCCACCTCCTATATTTAGAAAAATGTTTCCAATAGACGCCACTACACGGGACTTATGGCAGACGGTCCCTAAGGTGGAGGGAGCAGTTTCTACTTTAGCAAAGCGTACCACTATCCCGGTTGAGGACAGTTGTGCTTTTTCAGATCCAATGGATAAAAAATTGGAGGGTTACCTTAAGAAAATGTTTATTCAACAAGGTTTTATTTTACAGCCCCTTGCATGCATTGCGCCTGTCACTGCTGCGGCGGCATTCTGGTTTGAGGCTCTGGAAGAGGCCATCCAGACAGCTCCATTGAATGAAATTATTGACAAGCTTAGAACGCTTAAGCTATCTAACTCATTTGTTTCTGATGCCATTGTTCATTTGACAAAACTAACGGCTAAGAATTCCGGATTCGCCATCCAGGCGCATAGTGCGCTATGGCTTAAATCCTGGTCAGCTGACGTGACTTCAAAGTCTAAATTACTCAACATTCCTTTCAAGGGGCAGACCTTATTCGGGCCTGGCTTGAAGGAAATTATTGCTGACATTACTGGAGGCAAGGGTCATACCCTTCCTCAGGACAGGGCCAAATCAAAGGCCAAACAGTCTAATTTTCGTGCCTTTCGAAATTTCAAGGCAGGAGCAGCATCAACTTCCTCCGCTTCAAAACAAGAGGGAACTGTTGCTCATTCCAGACAGGCCTGGAAACCTAACCAGTCCTGGAACAAGGGCAAGCAGGCCAGAAAGCCTGCTGCTGCCCCCAAGACAGCATGAAGGAACGGCCCCCTATCCGGAAACGGATCTAGTGGGGGGCAGACTTTCTCTCTTCGCCCAGGCGTGGGCAAGAGATGTTCAGGATCCCTGGGCGTTGGAAATCATATCTCAGGGATATCTTCTGGACTTCAAAGCTTCTCCTCCACAAGGGAGATTTAATCTTTCAAGGTTATCAGCAAACCAGATAAAGAAAGAGGCATTCCTAAGCTGTGTGCAAGACCTCCTAGTAATGGGAGTGATCCATCCAGTTCCGCGGACGGAACAAGGACAGGGATTTTATTCAAATCTGTTTGTGGTTCCCAAGAAAGAGGGAACCTTCAGACCAATCTTGGATCTAAAGATCTTAAACAAATTCCTCAGAGTTCCATCATTCAAAATGGAAACTATTCGGACCATCCTACCCATGATCCAAGAGGGTCAGTACATGACCACAGTGGACTTAAAGGATGCCTACCTTCACATACCGATTCACAAAGATCATCATCGGTTCCTAAGGTTTGCCTTTCTAGACAGGCATTACCAATTTGTAGCTCTTCCCTTCGGTCGGGCACTGCCCCGAGAATTTTTACAAAGGTTCTGGGCTCACTTCTGGCGGTTCTAAGACCGCAAGGCATAGCGGTGGCTCCGTATCTAGGTATCTAGACGACATCCTGATACAGGCGTCAAGCTTTCAAATTGCCAAGTCTCATACAGAGATAGTTCTGGCATTTCTGAGGTCGCATGGGTGGAAAGTGAACGTGGAAAATAGTTCTCTATCACCACTCACAAGAGTCTCCTTCCTAGGGACTCATAGATTCAGTAGAGATGAAAATTTACCTGACGGAGTCCAGGTTATCAAAACTTCTAAATGCTTGCCGTGTCCTTCATTCCATTCCACGCCCGTCAGTGGCTCAGTGCATGGAAGTAATCGGCTTAATGGTAGCGGCAATGGACATAGTGCCATTTGCGCGCCTGCATCTCAGACCGCTGCAATTATGCATGCTAAGTCAGTGGAATGGGGATTACTCAGATTTGTCCCCTCTACTAAATCTGGATCAAGAGACCAGAGATTCTCTTCTCTGGTGGCTTTCTCGGGTCCATCTGTCCAAGGGTATGACCTTTCGCAGGTGAGATTGGACGATTGTAACAACAGATGCCAGCCTTCTAGGTTGGGGCGCAGTCTGGAACTCCCTGAAGGCTCAGGTATCGTGGACTCCCAATAAATATTCTGGAGGTAAGAGCATTATTCAATGCTCTTCTAGCTTGGCCTCAGTTAGCAACACTGAGGTTCATCAGATTTCAGTCGGACAACATCACGACTGTGGCTTACATCAACCATCAAGGGCGAACCAGGAGTTCCCTAGCGATGTTAGAAGTCTCAAAGATAATTCGCTGGGCAGAGTCTCACTCTTGCCACCTGTCAGCGATCCACATCCCAGGCGTAGAGAACTGGGAGGCGGATTTTCTAAGTCGTCAGACTTTTCATCCGGGGGAGTGGGAACTCCATCCGGAGGTGTTTGCTCAACTGGTCCATCGTTGGGGCAAACCAGAACTGGATCTCATGGCGTCTCGCCAGAACGCCAAGCTTCCTTATTACGGATCCAGGTCCAGGGACCCGGGAGCAACGCTGATAGATGCTCTAGCAGCTCCTTGGTTCTTCAACCTGGCCTATGTGTTTCCACCGTTTCCTCTGCTCCCTCGACTGATTGCCAAAATCAAACAGGAGAGAGCATCAGTGATTCTGATAGCGCCTGCGTGGCCATGCAGGACCTGGTATGCAGACCTAGTGGACATGTCATCTCTTCCACCATGGACTCTGCCTCTGAGGCAGGACCTTCTAATACAAGGTCCTTTCAACCATCCAAATCTAATTTCTCTGAGACTGACTGCATGGAGATTGAACGCTTGATTCTATCAAGGCGTGGCTTCTCCGAGTCAGTCATTGATACCTTAATACAGGCTCGGTAGCCTGTCACCAGGAAAATCTACCATAAGATATGGCGTAAATATCTTTATTGGTGTGAATCCAAGAGGTACTCATGGAGTAAAGTTAGGATTCCTAGGATATTGTCCTTTCTCCAAGAGGGTTTGGACAAAGGCTTATCAGCTAGTTCTTTAAATGGACAGATCTCTGCTCTGTCTATTCTTTTGCACAAGCGTCTGGCAGAAGTTCCAGACGTCCAGGCATTTTGTCAGGCTTTGGTTAGGATTAAGCCTGTGTTTAAAACTGTTGCTCCCCGTGGAGCTTAAACTTGGTTCTTAAAGTTCTTCAGGGAGTTCCGTTTGAACCCCTTCATTCCATTGATATTAAACTTTTATCTTGGAAAGTTCTGTTTTTGATGGCTATTTCCTCGGCTCGAAGAGTCTCTGAGTTATCTGCCTTACATTGTGATTCTCCTTATCTGATTTTTCATTCAGACAAGGTAGTTCTGCGTACCAAACCTGGGTTTTTACCTAAGGTGGTTTCTAACAGGAATATCAATCAAGAGATTGTTGTTCCATCATTGTGTCCTAATCCTTCTTCAAAGAAGGAACCTCTTTTGCATAATCTGGACGTAGTCCGTGCCTTGAAGTTCTACTTACAGGCTACTAAAGATTTTCGTCAAACATCTGCCCTGTTTGTCGTTTACTCTGGACAGAGGAGAGGTCAAAAAGCTTCGACAACCTCTCTCTCCTTTTGGCTTCGGAGCATAATACGCTTAGCCTATGAGACCGCTGGACAGCAGCCCCCTGAAAGGATTACAGCTCATTCTACTAGAGCTGTGGCTTCCACCTGGGCCTTTAAAAATGAGGCCTCTGTTGAACAGATTTGCAAGGCTGCGACTTGGTCTTCGCGTCACACCTTTTCAAAATTTTACAAATTTGACACTTTTGCTTCTTCGGAGGCTGTTTTTGGGAGAAAGGTTCTACAGGCAGTGGTTCCTTCCGTTTAAGTTCCTGCCTTGTCCCTCCCATCATCCGTGTACTTTAGCTTTGGTATTGGTATCCCACAAGTAATGGATGATCCGTGGACTGGATACACTTAACAAGAGAAAACATAATTTATGCTTACCTGATAAATTTATTTCTCTTGTAGTGTATCCAGTCCACGGCCCGCCCTGTCCTTTTAAGGCAGGTCTAAATTTTAATTAAACTACAGTCACCACTGCACCCTATGGTTTCTCCTTTCTCGTCTTGTTTCGGTCGAATGACTGGATATGGCAGTGAGGGGAGGAGCTATATAGCAGCTCTGCTGTGGGTGATCCTCTTGCAACTTCCTGTTGGGAAGGAGAATATCCCACAAGTAATGGATGATCCGTGGACTGGATACACTACAAGAGAAATAAATTTATCAGGTAAGCATAAATTATGTTTTTTCTTTTCTTAAAGGCACAGTACACGTTTTTTCTAATGTTTATTTTATGCTATAAATAAGTGTTTAAACAACGTTTGTGGTATTACTAGTCTGTTCAACATGTCTGACATTGAGGTTTCTCATTGTTCTATGTGTTTAGAAGCTATTTTGCAACCCCCTCTAACATTGTGTAACTTTTGTACTGAAAGGGCTTTACAATGTAAAAAGCATATTTTAAATAAAGTAAGTGTGCCTAGGGATGATTCTCAGTCTGAAGAGAATCAGGATATGCCATCCAATTCTCCCCAAGTGTCACAACCTTTTATGCCCACACAAGCGACGCCTAGTACTTCTAGTGCGTCTAATTCCTTTACTCCGCAGGAGATGGCTGCAGTTATGTCAACTACCCTTACAGAGGTATTGTCTAAATTACCAGTGTTGCAGGGTAAACGCAGTAGGTCAAGTATTAATGTAAATACTGAATCCTCTGATGCTTTATTAGCTATTTCCGATGTTCCCTCACAGTGCTCTGAGTTGGGGATCAGGGAATTACTGTCTGAGGGTGAAATTTCTGATTCAGGGAATGTTTTGCCTCAGACATATTCGGATGCTATGTCATTTAAATTTAAGCTTGAACACCTCCGCCTGTTGCTTAGGGAGGTTTTAGCGACTCTGGATGATTGTGATCCTATTGTGATTCCTCCAGAGAAATTGTGTAAAGTGGATAAATATTTGGAAATTCCTACTTACACTGATGTTTTTCCGGTTCCTAAGAGAATTTCGGAAATTATTAGTAAGGCTTGGGATAGACCAGGTATACCGTTTTCTCCCTCTCCTAATTTTAAGAAAATGTTTCCTATAGCAGATACCATTCGGGACTCATGGCAAACGGTCCCTAAGGTAGAGGGAGCTATATCTTCCCTAGATAAGCGTACTTCTATACCCATTGAGGATAGTTGTGCTTTCAAGGATCCTATGGATAAGAAATTAGAGGGTCTACTAAAGAAATTATTTGTTAATCAGGGATTTCTTTTACAACCTACGGCTTGCATTGTTCCAGTAACTACTGCAGCAGCTTTTTGGTTTGAGGCTGTAGAAGAGTCTCTTAAGGTTGAGACTCCATTAGATGACATTCTAGATAGAATTAAGGCTCTTAAGCTAGCTAATTCTTTTATTACTGATGCCGCTTTTCAAATTGCTAAATTAGCGGCAAAAAATGCAGGATTTGCTATTTTAGCACGTAGAGCATTGTGGCTCAAATCTTGGTCTGCTGATGTGTCATCAAAACATAAGCTTTTAGCTATTCCCTTTAAAGGTAAGACCCTTTTTGGGCCAGAATTGAAGGAGATCATTTCTGATATTACAGGAGGTAAGGGCCATGCCCTACCTCAGGATAGGTCGGTTAAAATGAGGGGTAAACAGAATAATTTCCGTTCCTTTCGGAACTTTAACGGAGGATCCCCCGCTTCTTCCACAAAACAGCATGAAGGTGTAACATTAACAGTATTAACTTGAGTAACTGTTAAATTTAAAGACAATAAAATTGTGTTTTGTAACACCAAATCAGAAAGTGAACACTATGTGAAGTGACACCAGGTTGATTTGGTGTAAATTAAGCCTTTTAATATTGGTAGGATTCTGAACTGTTTAGCTAACAGTCAGATACAAACAGCACAGGAAATTAGTAAGTTAGCAAGGTACTTTGTAGTTCAGGAATAAATGCAAGTAGAAGTCATACAGTCATTAGACATAGAAATCTTATACTTTAGTTAACTAACCAGATCAGATATGCTTGTCTCCCTTCAGTTATGCTTGTCTCCCTTCAGTTGAAGCTGCAGCTGACATGCAGAGATGAGATCCTGTGTTGAGGGAGAGAGGCGCGGTGTTTGGAGTGTGATGTCACCACAATCACTTATCCAGAGCTCAGAAGGATTTCTGACAATATTAAAGCTGAAACAATTATGGAACAAGGTTTGAGAGTTACCTTTGATGAGATTGGATATTACACTCCTTAGTTAGGTGAATCAGTCTGTGAAAATGTGGAACAGGCTGCAGTCTGATTAGCTGAGTGCAGCTGGAAGTCTGTGAAAACTGCAGGCATCCGGTTCAGGGAGAGATGAAACAGAAAGGCTGAATCAGTCTGAAATATAACTAAACACTCTGAAAGGATTAGATTAGGTTTGCTCACACAGATAGAAATAGTTGAATAGTACTTTGAAATCCTTAGGTTGTTTAAAGTATAGTTAAATTGGTAGTTAGCTCAGGAACAAGTATGTCTCTCAGGGAGTTTTACAAATTACTAAGCAAAACTTGGGGGTGTGAGCAGGTGTGATAAAGGGAGTGTGTACCTGTGATTGGTTAGTACACCTTAAAGGAAAAGCAGCATAACTGAAATACTCTGACAGAAGGGGTGGCCCCTGATCCGGGACCGGATCTAGTAGGGGGCAGGCTTTCTTTCTTTGCTCAGGATTGGGCAAGTGATGTTCAGGATTCCTGGGCACTAGAAATAGTGACCCACGGTTACCAATTGGAATTCAAGGATTTTCTCCCAAGAGGGAGATTTCATCTTTCAAGATTATCTGCAAACCAGATGAAGAGAGAGGCGTTCTTACGCTGTGTAAAAGACCTTTTTACTATGGGAGTAATCTGTCCTGTTCCAAAATTGGAACAGGGACAGGGGTTTTACTCAAACCTATTAGTGGTCCCCAAAAAAGAGGGAACGTTCAGACCCATTTTGGACCTCAAGTGTCTAAACAAATTTCTAAGAGTTCCATCATTCAAGATGGAGACAATTCGAACGATTTTGCCAATGATCTAGGAGGGTCAATATATGACTACCGTGGATTTGAAGGATGCTTACCTTCATATTCCAATCCACAAAGATCATCATCGGTTTCTAAGGTTTGCCTTCTTGGACAAACATTATCAGTTTGTGGCTCTTCCTTTCGGGTTGGCCACAGCACCCAGAATCTTCACAAAGGTTCTCGGCTCTCTTTTGGCGGTTCTCAGACCGCAAGGGATAGCGGTGGCGCCTTATCTGGACGATATTCTGATTCAGGCGTTAACATATCATCTGACAAAATCTCACACAGACACAGTGTTGTCTTTTCTGAGAACTCACGGCTGGAAGGTAAACATAGAGAAGAGTTCACTTGTTCCACAGACTCGGTAGCCATGAAAGTATTTCTGACGGAGGTCAGAAAATCAAAGATTTTGAATACTTGCCGAGCACTTCTGTCCATTCCTCGGCCATCAGTGGCTCAGTGTATGGAGGTAATCGGATTAATGGTAGCAGCAATGGACATCGTTCCGTTTGCTCGCTTTCATCTCAGACCACTGCAACTGTGCATGCTCGGTCAGTGGAATGGGGATTATGCGGATTTATCTCCAAAGATAATTCTGGATCAAGAGACCAGAAACTCTCTTCTTTGGTGGTTGTCGCCAGATCATCTGTCCCAGGGGACTTTTTTCCCCAGACCCTCGTGGGTGATAGTGACAACAGATGCCAGCCTTCTGGGCTGGGGTGCAGTTTGGAACTCCCTGAAGGCTCAGGGTGTTTGGACTCAGGTGGAGTCTCTATTTCCAATCAATATTCTGGAACTGAGAGCAATATTCAATGCGCTTCAGGCGTGGCCTCAGTTGGCTTCGGCCAAATTCATCAGATTCCAGTCGGACAACATAACGACTGTGGCATATGTCAATCATCAGGGGGGAACAAGGAGTTCCTTAGCGATGATAGAAGTATCCAAGATAATCAGTTGGGCAGAGGCCCACTCTTGTCATCTGTCAGCGATCTACATCCCAGGGGTAGAGAACTGGGAAGCAGATTTTCTAAGTCGACAGACTTTTCATCCGGGGGAATGGGAACTTCACCCGGAGGTATTTGCCTCATTGATTCTCAGATGGGGCTGACCGGAATTGGATTTGATGGCATCTCGTCAGAATGCCAAGCTTCCAAGATACGGATCCCGGTCAAGGGATCCTCAGGCCGAACTGATAGATGCCTTGGCAGTACCTTGGTTGTTCAGCCTAGCTTATGTGGCCACGCAGGACTTGGTATGCGGATCTAGTGGACATGTCCTATCTGCCACCGTGGAAACTTCCGTTGAGACAGGACCTTCTCATTCAAGGTCCTTTCCAACATCCAAATCTAATTTCTCTGCAACTGACTGCGTGGAGACTGAACGCTTGATTTTATCGAGGCGAGGATTCTCTGGTTCAGTTATCAATACTTTGATACAGGCTAGAAAGCCTGTCACTAGAAAAATCTATCATAAGATATGGCGTAAATATCTTTTTGGTGTGAATCCAAGGGTTACTCATTAAGTAAAGTTAGGATTCCTAGGATTTTGTCTTTTTTCCAAGAAGTGATTGGAGAAAGGGTTATCAGCAAGTTCCTTAAAGGGACAAATTTTAGCTTTGTCAATTCTGTTTCACAAATGTTTGGCAAATGTATCAGATGTTCAGTCTTTTTGTCAGGCTCTATCTAGAATTAAGCCTGTATTTAGACCTATTACTCCTCCCTGGAGTTTGAATTTAGTTCTTCGAGTTCTGCAAGGGGTTCCGTTTGAACCTATGCATTCCATAGATATTAAACTATTATCTTGGAAAGTTCTGTTTTTGTTTGCTATTTCTTCTGCTCAAAGAGTTTCTGAGCTTTTAGCATTACAGTGTGATTCGCCTTATCTCATATTTCATTCTGATAAGGTGGTTTTTACGTACCAAACCTGGGTTCCTTCCTAAAGTTGTTTCGAATAAGAATATTAATCAGGAAATTGTTGTTCCTTTCTTGTGTCCTAATCCTTCTTCTAAGAAGGAGCGTCTGTTACATAACTTGGACGTGGTCCATGCCTTAAAGTTTTACTTACAGGCAACTAAGGATTTCCGTCAATCATCTTCATTGTTTATTCTGGAAAGCGTAGGGGTCAGAAAGCTACGGCTACCTCTCTTTCTTTTTGGCTGAGAAGTATCATCCGTCTGGCATATGAGACTGCTAGACAGCAGCCTCCTGAAAGAATTACGGCTCATTCTTCTAGGGCTGTGGCTTCCACATGGGCTTTTAAAAACGATGCATCTGTGTAACAGATTTGTAAGGCTTCGACTTGGTCGTCCCTTCACACTTTTTCCAAATTTTACAAATTTGATACTTTTGCTTCTTCTGAGGCTATCTTTGGGAGAAAGGTTCTTCAAGCAGTGGTGCCTTCCTTTTAGGTTCCTGTTTTGTCCCTCCTTTTCATCCGTGTCCTATTGCTTTGGTATTTGTTTCCCACAAGTAAGGATGAAATCCGTGGACTCGTCATATCTTTGTAAAAGAAAACTAAATTTATGCTTACCTGATATTACTTTCTTTTATGATATGACGAGTCCACGGCCCACCCTGTTCTTTTTAAGACAGTTTTTTTTATATATTTTTTGTAAACTTCAGTCACCTCTGCACCTTTTTAGCCTTTCCTTTTTCTCTTCCTATACCTTAGGCCGAATGACTGAGGGTGGAGGGGAAGGGAAGGGGCTATATATACTGCTCTGCTGTGGTGCTCTTTGCCACTTCCTGTTAGCAGGAGGTTAATATCCCACAAGTAAGGAGGAAATCCGTGGACTCGTCATATCGTAAAAGAAAGTAATTTATCAGGTAAGCATAAATTTAGTTTTCTGTCTGACCGTCCTACCATCCCCTTATTCTCACTTGGTACCCCGGGCTACTGACCTATTCACCCACCTTAAAAACGTCCCTGCATGTGAACAAAAAATAAATTAGATAAATAATAAAATAGATTTACATGCCAGTCCTCAGCAGAAGCAGCAGTGTTGTGGCAAACATCCAGGTCCTCTCGCTCCTTGACTCCTACTCTCTTGCCTCTTCTCTTCTTTCTTCTTCAAGTTCTCAGTGCTCGCCTGGCCTCCTCACATCACACTGTCTCTCACTCGGCTAATCTGTTGTTCCCTCCTAGGGCGCACTGCTTCTGCCTCTTCAGACAGTCATGTCACGTGACTGACAACTCTGGTCACTGTAACAGGCGCTTATTGGCTCCCCCGGGTCGGCCCCAAAGAGGCCACTATAGAGCAACCTCAAATGGGCACTTATGGGCCTCGCAAATGAGCTTCCTTAACCACCTTCCACCAGTGGGTGGCGCAGCTCTCCCGGGCCCATAGCAAAAAGGAACAAGAATGTTGTGCAATGGAGGGCAGCAGACCTGCTTGTGCCTCTCCATTGCACAACATTTAGCTTGGTAAAAAAATGTGTAATTTATTTTTTAAAGCAATAAAAAAATATTTTTTGCCCATATGACAGGTGAAGCACTGCCTCACCTGCCTCTAGTGATTGCATCTCTCTCTCTCACTCTCTTATACACAACAACATTTAAAATTAGGGGGTGGTAAAAAGTGGGTTTAAAATCCTCCACTACGCAAAAATATAGAGAAAATAACTCATTTTGTAGTTCATTAACAAATCTAGACAGGCCAGAAGGCTTGTTTTTCCCACAGAAAACCTCTGAATTATATTATTTCCAATGCAGCAAAGGATTCTGGGTAAGATATGCAAATGAGGTTCACAATGACACACTTTTTTTACTTCGCCTGCTTTTCTGCAGATTCCCTTTACGCCAAAGCTTCGCTGTTCACACAGCTTATAAGCTTAGCTAGGGTTAGTGCAGTGATTCATAACCATAACCATGGATTAAAATTAGCATAGGCGATTGAGAGTTTGCGCATAGAAGCAGTATTAATATTTACGGGTCCTGTGAAACATATGAAGTAGAAGACACAAGCAGAAAAAGATTTAAATTAATTGGTAGTAACAGAAAAATAATTAAATGTTTCAGCAACAAAACGGCAAGAGAGAATTTCAGAAGGGCTTGTTCTGCTCAGCTGCCAGCTTCTGCATTGTACATATTTCTCTGTTTCCTAAGGGTGAGACTCACAAATGCTTTTAATGAAAAAGCCCAGGCATTCAATTAGTGTTTGTTCTAGATGTACTAAAGCTTAATGTAATATACAGCTTTTTATTTTACCCAGCATTCCATACTCTGTGTACCCAACCTTACAACTACTTGTCCTTGGTTGAACCCCTCGCTAGGACAAATAGTATGTCTATGCCAATAACATAGGCAGTTGAGACACCTATACCTATTACCTGTTAATCATTTGTAATCTTTTAAGAGACAGGGCTTTCACTACATGTTAAAGGGACACTAAACCCAAAATTTTTATTTCATGATTCAGATAGAGAATACATTCCAATTTACTTCTATTATTTATTTTGCTTATTTTTTTAGATATCCTTTGTTGAAGAAATACCAATGCACATGGGTGAGCCAATCACACAAGGCTTCTATGTGCAGCAACCAATCGAGCTACTGAGCCTATCTAGATATGCTTTTCAGCAAAGATTATCAAGAGAATAAAACAAATTAGATAATAGAAACAAATTAGAAAGTTGTTTAAAAATGCATGCTCTTTCTAAAGATTTGGCTTTCATGTCCCTTTAAGCTCATTATTGCAAACAAATTAACGATCAGAAGTCATATTTTTGTAATCATGTTGTGCATGTTCATCTTTGTATTTGAGCAGGCATCACTATTTTGTACATTTCACTTAAAATGTGAATTGCTTGGGATGTATTCTGGTTTTGTTTTCTAAACTTCAAATCACTCAGTTTAATTTAAAAATTTTTTTTTTTATTAACATGTAGTGTAGGTATTTTCTCTTTAAGTAATTTAAAATCGGTGTCATTAACTTACTTTCTTTTTTACAGGTGCTTGTTTTGTTTGGAAGAGCAGTCAATATTTTTCCTCTTTCTTATCTGCTCAATTTTTTCCGGGACCATAAAATTACCCCAAAAATGATGTTCATCATGTGGTTCAGTGGTAAGTATATTTGCATTAAGCTATTAAAATAGATTTTCTTGCAAAGTAGAAGGTACTGACAAAAGACGTTATTCAAGAGTGTGGATTTCATATATATATATATATATATATATATATATATATATATATATATATATATATATATATATATATATATATATATATATATATATATATATATATATACACACATACATATACTGTATATATATATATATATCTCAAAAGGAAAAAAAGGCTTCAGCTCCAATATGTGTAGTTTAAATAGCCAATAAGTAATAGACAACCCCTTTTAAAATGTGTATATATATATATATGTATAGAATTAAGTAGAATGTTACCATTCAGTGTCAGTGAGTGGAAACAGGCGTTACTCAAGTAAATGCGCTAGTCAGAGGTATGAAAATCTCATAGAGCAGCTATGAAGGTACAAATATTGTATGATAGACTAAGTCTATACAATATAGGAAAAATAGGAGTCAAAGGGTAAACAGCGCTTATGGAGATTCTTAAAAACTGAATAATATTAAAATCTCGGCAGTGTTGGTGGGTAAAGAAAACAAAAAAAAAAAAAAAAAAAAAAAGGGAAGAGAAGTATATGAATATACGTATATATATTAGAGTCTTTGATAGGATATTGGAATCCTAGTGTAATGAAGGCGTAATAGATACCCTTACCAAAAGTTACCTCAATCCTATGAGGTAAGTTTGCCGCATTGGAGGATGTATCTAGTGGTTGAATGAATCCTGGATGTTCTGGTCTGTATAAAATCGCTGCCTCTTGGAGTAGAATGGGATGTGGGTCCCCTTTGTGCTGGTTTCTTTAGGAAACTTCCTGTATTTATTGCCTCTTGGAGCTTGGTTTTCTTGTCTTGGTATGAACTTTAGGATGTCAGAGCAGGTGACGTGGTTACAGGGTACTTATTTCTTTTTTCTTTTCTTATTTTTTCTTCATTTTCCTTAGAGTTGTGTTAGCAGATACAAAACTCACGTCTGTGGTACACAAAGATATTTCCTTCCTTCCTAGTACTGTGTGCATAAAATATTTCCAAGCACGCCACTCACAAATTTCCCTTTTCCGACTCCGAGTACTAGGAAGGAAGGAAATATCTTTGTGTACCACAGACGTGAGTTTTGTATCTGCTGACACAACTCTAAGGAAAATGAAGAAAAAATAAGAAAAGAAAAAAGAAACAAGTACCCTGTAACCACGTCACCTGCTCTGACATCCTAAAGTTCATACCAAGACAAGAAAACCAAGCTCCAAGAGGCAATAAATACAGGAAGTTTCCTAAAGAAACCAGCACAAAGGGGACCCACATCCCATTCTACTCCAAGAGGCAGCGATTTTATACAGACCAGAACATCCAGGATTCATTCAACCACTAGATACATCCTCCAATGCGGCAAACTTACCTCATAGGATTGAGGTAACTTTTGGTAAGGGTATCTATTACGCCTTCATTACACTAGGATTCCAATATCCTATCAAAGACTCTAATATATATACGTATATTCATATACTTCTCTTCCCTTTTTTTTTTTTTTTTTTTTTTTTTTTTTGTTTTCTTTACCCACCAACACTGCCGAGATTTTAATATTATTCAGTTTTTAAGAATCTCCATAAGCGCTGTTTACCCTTTGACTCCCATATATATATATATATATATATACATATATATATATATATATATATATATATTGGGGCATCCAGAGCATGGAGATCTAAGTGATTCTATCAAAAAATTAAGAAAGAAAAGTAGATCCTACCCAGCACAACTAATTTTAGGCTTAATTACATATTTAAGCTGAAAAACAATAGAGGAGAGGCGTATCAAGTTCTCAAACACAGTGAAATTTATTGATATAACATTCTATTTGGTAATCAAATGAGCAAATTAAGACTTGGAGCTTCACTGAAATAGAAGGTCAATTATACTGAAGGGGTACCCCTTGTAACACTATTACTGGCAGTCCCAAGGTAAAAAGGCCTTGTCACTCCAGGCAATTGGTGCCTTACTCATAAGAGTTAACAGTCAGTCACTTAGCGTCCTAGTAATAGTGTTACAAGGGGTACCCCTTCAGTATAATTGACCTTCTATATTCAGTGGAGCTCCAAGTCTTAATTTGCTCATCTGATTAACAAATAGAATGTTAAATTAATAAATATCACTGTGTTTGATGTGTTTTTCAACTTAAATATGTAATTATGCCTTAACATAAGTTGTGCTGGGCAGGATCTACTTTTCTTTCTCAATTTTTTGATGTATATATATTATACACATATATATAATTTATTTTTATTTATGTTTTCAACAATTTACAGTATGTCAGAATGTCAATGATCTGTTGTTTTAGGTTTGCGAGGTGCTATTCCATATGCTCTGAGCCTTCACTTGGAGCTAGAACCAATTGAAAAGCGACAACTTATAGGGACGACCACTATAATCATTGTGCTCTTCACTATACTCCTATTGGGAGGGGGCACTATGCCACTCATTCGTCTGATTGACATTGAGGACTCCAAAGCACGGAGAAGGAGTAAAAAAGATATCAACCTCAGCAAGACAGAAAAAATGGTTAGTTACATTCAAATTATTTATATATGTACATTTGTGTGTGAAAAGTGATGGGTACAATTGCATTTTCATAGGGATACAGTATATAACACAGAGAATATGGAGTCCGTGTTACAATCTAATTATGAGTGGGGAGCACTTACAAACCCAGAAGGTTGAAATGGATTTATTTAACTACTTTTGATGAAATTTAAATACTGTTAAATGCTTTCTTAATAAAGAGTAGCCTAGCAGTTTATAATAGTTTATTGTATTTAAAGCTACTGTAGGAAAACCATTTAATATGGATTGTGTTCTCTTTCCTACCTCCCACTGAAATTAAATGATGAGACGGAGGTAAAGGAGGTATTTTCATACTATTTTAACTAATTTAATACACTCATTGGTAACAAATTGGACTAGATTACAAGTGGTGCGCTAATGTTAGTTACTTGCGCGCATATTATACAGTTGAAAGTAACTAGGCCGCATGAGCACGAACTAAATTTGTTCCCCTTTGGTTAGCACGACTGAGGACCTCTCGTAAAGGGTTATGGCTGAAAAAAAGTTGCATTAAATACAAGATAAATACATTAAAATAAAGTGTTACACTCATAAATACAATATCTAATAAAAGTTATAAATATAAATCCACTCTAAGATACCAAGAGAATGAAGACAAATTGATAATAAAAGTAAATTAGAAAGTCGTTTAAAATTACATTCTCTATCTGAATCATGAAAGAAAATGTTAGGGTTGCATATCCCTTTAACTCCTTTCGGGTTAGCGTGCAATCGATAAGTGTAGGTTTTGCTAAGTTTGAATTCTCTATTAACCCTTTGAGTGCTAAGCACTTTCCCACCTGGGTGCTAAGATTTTTTTAATGTTTTTTTTTTTAATTTTTTTATTTTTTTCAGACCCCAAGACTTACACTATTGGAAAAGTTAGGTGATTACCTTTCCAATGTTGGGTCTTGGGGGTCTGTAGCTACTTAGATGCCTGAGATACAGGCTTATAAGCAGCATGCCCCTGCTCCTATACTTAACATTGTTAAGTATAAATAAAGTTGCGCGGTGACGTCATGACGTTATTGCGTGTGACGTCCTCACGCAAAACAGGAAGCCCCGGCGATGCCTGTCACTCTACAGGCATGATCGCTGGGGTAGGAGCGGGTCGGAGCCCCCAGATCTCCTTCAAGGTGGGAGAGTGCTAATGACGGCTCTGAGCCGTCATTAGCACCAGAGTGGGAAACTCTGTGACGGCTCAGAGCCGTCATTAGCACTCAAAGGGTTAAAGTCTATGGGGAGAAGAAGTTAGCTCGGTCGTGATAGCTAAAGTTAGTGTGTGTTGTCTTTCGTGCGCAAACGTTTTACTTTCAACTTGTAATACGTATGCTAACCCACGCGCGTTTAAAGTTTACTTCTGCCAGTGTCTGCACGCGAGCGAAAGCATTAAATAGTGTGCCACTTGTAATGGCCCATGAAAGGGTAAAAAAATATATATGACAGAACAATGTCCCTTTTAAATGAAGTTATACAGAAATAACTAACTGAAAAACATGACCATTTTCCACAGCTGCAGGTCTGAATATAAAGTCAGTTTAAAACATCTTGTGGGCTTGATTTAGAGAAAATGTATTCTAAAATTATCATCTCCATAGAAAAATATAGAAATGGTCTATCAACCTTGACAGCAAAAGTTCATTTGAGGTGAATTTTTATAATGTTTCTTCCCAAACATTTTCTGAATTGCGAGATTATGGTTTAATATACAAATCTTTTTGGTTTAGAATGAAATAAAATATTTTTGAGATGTCAGCCTGCAATCAATGAATACAATTTATTCAGCACCTTTTTCCTTTTCAAACCTCTTATGTTTTTGCTTTGTTTTTTCATTTTCTATGGTTGTACATTGAAGAAATAAATACATTTCTGTCAAACATTTCATAAAACATGTTTGAACAAGCATGTAAAGGAATTTTAATTAGTATGGTAAACAGACGGACTTTGTCTTTTATCACTATTGTTTGTATATAGACAGCTTTATTAAAATGCATCATTTCCTGGTTTATCAGAAAACATTTTCGGCTAGATTACGAGTTGTGCGTTAGGGTAAAAAAGCAATGTTAAGAGGTCCGAACGCTGCTTTTTTACGCCCACTGCTATTACGAGTCTTGAAGGTTTAGGGTCACCGCACACTTCTTTGACCTTACCGCAAAACGACTTACGTAAACTTAGTAAAGTCTTTTTTCTATGGGACTTCCATAGCGTCGGTATTACGAGTCTGTCCTGGGAGGCCAAAAAGTGAGCGGTACACCCCACCCAGTCAAGATCCGTAACGCATTCTAAACTCAGTAGTTAAGAGTTTTATGGTACAACGCCGTAACATAAAACTCATAACTAAAGTGCTAAAAAGTACACTAACACCCATAAACTACATATTAACCCCTAAACCGAGGCCCTCCCGCATCGCAATCACTATAATAAAATTTTCTCCAACATAGGTGTGTCCGGTCCACGGCGTCATCCTTACTTGTGGGATATTCTCTTCCCCAACAGGAAATGGCAAAGAGCCCAGCAAAGCTGGTCACATGATCCCTCCTAGGCTCCGCCTACCCCAGTCATTCTCTTTGCCGTTGCACAGGCAACATCTCCACGGAGATGGTTAAGAGTTTTTTGGTGTTTAAATGTAGTTTTTATCCTTCAATCAAGAGTTTGTTATTTTAAAATAGTACTGGTATGTACTATTTACTCTGAAACAGAAAAGAGATGAAGATTTCTGTTTGTAAGAGGAAGATGATTTTAGCAACCGTTACTAAAATCGATGGCTGTTTCCACACAGGACTGTTGAGATGAAGTAACTTCAGTTGGGGGAAACAGTGAGCAGACTTTGCTGCTTGAGGTATGACTGGCCACATTTCTAACAAGACTTGTAATGCTGGAAGGCTGTCATTTTCCCTATGGGAACCGGTAAGCCATTTTCTTAGTTAAGTATAAGAATAAAGGGCTTCACAAGGGCTTTAAAGACTGGTAGACATATTTCTGGGCTAAAACGATTTCTTTCTAAGCATATTTAGTGGATTATAACTATAAATAGTTCTTATAATCTTGGGGATTGTTTTAAAAAAACGGCAGGCACTGTATTGGACACCTTTTTCACTGGGGGCCTTTTCTAGTCATAGGCAGAGCCTCATTTTCGCGCCACTAATGCGCAGTTGTTTTTGGAGAGCAAGGCATGCAGATGCATGTGTGAGGAGCTAAGAACCACTGAAAAAGCTTATTGAAGGCGTCATTTGGTATCGTATTCCCCTCTGGGCTTGGTTGGGTCTCAGCAAAGCAGATACCTGGGACTGTATAGGGGTTAAATGTAAAAACGGCTCCGGTTCCGTTATTTTAAGAGTTAAAGCTTTCAAATTTGGTGTGGCTTTAAGACACTGTGGTGAAATTTTGGTGAATTTTGAACAATTCCTTCATACTTTTTCACATATTCAGTAATAAAGTGTGTTCAGTTTAAAATTTAAAGTGACAGTAACGGTTTTATTTTAAAACGTTTTTTGTGCTTTGTTATCAAGTTTATGCCTGTTAACATGTCTGAACCATCAGATAGACGATGTTCTATATGTTTGAAAGCCAAGGTTCCTCCCCATTTAAATATATGTGATGATTGTGACATAGTGTCCAAACAAAGTAGGGACAATGATGCCACTGATAATGATGTTGCCCAAGATGATTCCTCAAGTGAGGGGAGTAAGCATGGTACTGCATCATCCCCTTCTGTGTCTACACCAGTCATGCCCACACAAGAGGCCCCTAGTACATCTAGTGCGCCAATACTTATTACTATGCAACAATTAACGGCTGTAATGGATAATTCTATTAAAAACATTTTGTCCAAAATGCCCACTTATCAGAGAAAGCGCGATTGCTCTGTTTTAGATACTGAAGAGCAAGAGGACGCTGATGATAATGGTTCTGACATACCCTCACACCAATCTGAAGGGGCCAGGAGGGAGGTTTTGTCTGAGGGAGAAATTTCAGATTCAGGAAAAATTTCTCAACAAGCTGAACCTGATGTTATTACTTTTAAATTTAAATTAGAACATCTCCGCGCTCTGCTTAAGGAGGTATTATCTACTCTGGATGATTGTGACAATTTGGTCATTCCAGAGAAATTATGTAAGATGGACAAGTTCCTAGAGGTCCCGGTGCCCCCCGATGCTTTTCCTATACCCAAGCGGGTGGCGGACATTGTAAATAAGGAATGGGAAAGGCCCGGCATACCTTTTGTTCCTCCCCCTATATTTAAGAAAGGCCAAATTCATAAGGTTTCATTCAGACAACATGACGACTGTCGCATATATCAACCATCAGGGGGGAACAAGGAGTTCCCTGGCGATGGAAGAAGTGACCAAAATAATTCAATGGGCGGAGAATCACTCCTGCCACTTGTCTGCAATCCACATCCCAGGAGTGGAAAATTGGGAAGCGGATTTTCTGAGTCGTCAGACTTTCCATCCGGGGGAGTGGGAACTCCATCCGGAAATCTTTGCCCAAATAACTCAATTATGGGGCATTCCAGACATGGATCTGATGGCGTCTCGTCAGAACTTCAAGGTTCCTTGCTACGGGTCCAGATCCAGGGATCCCAAGGCGACTCTAGTAGATGCACTAGTAGCACCTTGGACTTTCAACCTAGCTTACGTATTCCCACCGTTTCCTCTCATTCCCAGGCTGGTAGCCAGGATCAATCAGGAGAGGACTTCGGTGATCTTGATAGCTCCTGCGTGGCCACGCAGGACTTGGTATGCAGACCTGGTGAATATGTCATCGGCTCCACCATGGAAGCTACCTTTGAGACAGGACCTTCTTGTTCAAGGTCCATTCGAACATCCGAATCTGGTTTCCCTCCAACTGACTGCTTGGAGATTGAACGCTTGATTTTATCAAAGCGTGGGTTTTCAGATTCTGTCATAGATACTCTTATTCAGGCTAGAAAGCCTGTAACTAGGAAAATTTACCATAAAATATGGAAAAAATATATCTGTTGGTGTGAATCTAAAGGATTCCCATGGAACAAGATAAAAATTCCTAAGATTCTATCCTTTCTACAAGAGGGTTTGGAGAAAGGATTATCTGCAAGTTCTTTGAAGGGACAGATCTCTGCTTTATCTGTTTTACTTCACAAAAAGCTGGCGGCTGTGCCAGATGTTCAAGCTTTTGTTCAGGCTCTGGTTAGAATCAAGCCTGTTTACAGACCTTTGACTCCTCCTTGGAGTCTCAATTTAGTTCTTTCAGTTCTTCAAGGGGTTCCGTTTGAACCCTTACATTCCGTAGATATTAAGTTACTATCTTGGAAAGTTTTGTTTTTGGTTGCAATTTCTTCTGCTAGAAGAGTTTCAGAGTTATCTGCTCTGCAGTGTTCTCCTCCTTATCTGGTGTTCCATGCAGATAAGGTGGTTTTGCGTACTAAGCCTGGTTTTCTTCCGAAAGTTGTTTCTAACAAAAATATTAACCAGGAGATAGTTGTGCCTTCTTTGTGTCCGAATCCAGTATCAAAGAAGGAACGTTTGTTACACAATTTGGATGTAGTTCGTGCTCTAAAATTCTATTTAGAGGCTACAAAGGATTTCAGACAAACATCTTCTTTGTTTGTTGTTTATTCTGGTAAAGGGAGAGGTCAAAAAGCAACTTCTACCTCTCTCTCTTTTTGGCTTAAAAGCATCATCCGATTGGCTTATGAGACTGCCGGACGGCAGCCTCCTGAAAGAATCACAGCTCACTCCACTAGGGCTGTGGCTTCCACATGGGCCTTCAAGAACGAGGCTTCTGTTGACCAGATATGTAAGGCAGCGACTTGGTCTTCACTGCACACTTTTGCCAAATTTTACAAATTTGATACTTTTGCTTCTTCTGAGGCTATTTTTGGGAGAAAGGTTTTGCAAGCCGTGGTGCCTTCCATCTAGGTGACCTGATTTGCTCCCTCCCTTCATCCGTGTCCTAAAGCTTTGGTATTGGTTCCCACAAGTAAGGATGACGCCGTGGACCGGACACACCTATGTTGGAGAAAACAGAATTTATGCTTACCTGATAAATTACTTTCTCCAACGGTGTGTCCGGTCCACGGCCCGCCCTGGTTTTTTAATCAGGTCTGATGAATTATTTTCTCTAACTACAGTCACCACGGTATCATATGATTTCTCCTATGCATATTCCTCCTTTACGTCGGTCGAATGACTGGGGTAGGCGGAGCCTAGGAGGGATCATGTGACCAGCTTTGCTGGGCTCTTTGCCATTTCCTGTTGGGGAAGAGAATATCCCACAAGTAAGGATGACGCCGTGGACCGGACACACCGTTGGAGAAAGTAATTTATCAGGTAAGCATAAATTCTGTTTTTAACCCCTAATCTGCCGCTCTGGACACCGCCGCCACCTACATTATATTTATGAACCCCTAATCTGCTGCCCCCAACATCGCCGACACCTACATTATATTTATTAACCCCTAATCTTCCGCCCTCAATGTCGCCGCAATCTACATATACTTATTAACCCCTAATCTGTCGCCGCCACTCTATTAGTTATTAACCCCTAAATCTAACCCCAACACCCCCTGACTTAAATATAATTAAAATAAATCTAAAGAAAATTACTATCATAACCTAAATTATTTCTATTTAAAACTAAATACTTACCTATAAAATAAACCCTGCGCTAGCTACAATATAACTAATAGTTACATTGTAGCTAGCTTAGGTTTTATTTTTATTTTACAGGCAAGTTTGTATTTATTTTAAATAGGTAGAATAGTTATTAAATAGTTAATAGTTAGATTAGGTGTAATTAGTTTAAATATCTTGTAATTTGTTTATTATTTTCTTTAATTTAGTGTTTGTTTTTTTGTACTTTAGCTAATTTAATTGATTTAATTGTTGTTAATTTATTTAATTATACTGTAGTGTTAGGTGTTAGTGTAACTTAGGTTAGGTTTTATTTTACAGGTAAATTTTGTATTTATTTTAGCTAGGTAGTTAGTAAATAGTTAATAACTATTTAATAACTATTCTACCTAGTTAAAATAAATACAAACTTGCCTGTAAAATAAAAATAAATCCTAAGCTAGCTATGATGTAACAGTTATATTGTAGCTAGCTTAGGGTTTATTTTATAGGTAAGTATTTAGTTTTAAATAGGAATAATTTAGGTAATGATAGTAATTTTCTTTAGATTTATTTTAATTATATTTGTTAGGGGGTGTTAGGGTTAGACTTAGATTTAGGGGTTAATAACTTTAATATAGTGGCAGCGATGTTGGGGCAGCAGATTAGGGGTTAATAAATGTAGGTAGGTGGCGTTGATGTTAGGGACGGCAGATTACGGGTTAATAATATTTAACTAATATTTGCGAGGCGGGAGTGCGGCGGTTTAGGGGTAAATATGTTTATTATAGTGGCGGTGATGTTGGGGGCGGCAGATTAGGGGTTAATAAGTGTAGGTAGGTGGCGGCAACATTGGGGGCGGCAGATTAGGGGTTAATAAATATAATGTAGGTGGCGGCGATGTTGGGGGCAGCAGATTAGGGGTTCATAAGTATAATGTAGGTGGCGGTGGTGTCCGGAGCGGCAGATTAGGGGTTAATAAATATAATGCAGGTGGCGGCGATGTCGGGGGCGGCAGATTAGGGGTTAATAAGTGTAAGATTAAGGGTGTTTAGAGTTGGGGTTCATGTTAGGGTGTTAGGTGTAAACATAAATTTTATTTCCCCATAGGAATCAATGGGTCTGCGTTACTGAGTTGTATGCTGCTTTCTTCTGTTAAGTGTGATCAGTCCACGGGTCATCATTACTTCTGGGATATTACTCCTCCCCAACAGGAAGTGCAAGAGGATTCACCCAGCAGAGCTGCATATAGCTCCTCCCCTCTACGTCACTCCCAGTCATTCTCTTGCACCCAACGATAGATAGGATGTGTGAGAGGACTATGGTGATTATACTTAGTTTTATATCTTCAATCAAAAGTTTATTATTTTATAATAGCACCGGAGTGTGTTATTACCTCTCTGGCAGAGTTTGAAGAAGAATCTACCAGAGTTTTTACTATGATTTTAGCCGGAGTAGTTAAGATCATATTGCTGTTTCTCGGCCATCTGAGGAGAGGTAAACTTCAGATCAGGGGACAGCGGGCAGATTAATCTGCAAAGAGGTATGTAGCAGCTTTTATTTTCTGACAATGGAATTGATGAGAAAATCCTGCCATACCGATATAATGTCATGTATGTATATTTTACACTTCAGTATTCTGGGGAATGGTACTTCACTGGAATTACACTGTGTACATAAAACTTTAGCCTATTTTGCAGGGACTAGCAACAGGCTTTTTAATAACTCTTAATTTATGTTAAACGTTTTTGCTGGAATGTAAAATCGTTTTCATTTTCTGAGGTACTGGATGAATAAATGTTTGGGCACTATTTTTCCACTTGGCAGTTGCTTGATCTAATTTCTGACAGTTTCTGATCTCTCTCACTGTTGTGTGTGAGGGGGAGGGGCCATTTTTTGGCGCTTTTGCTACGCATCAAAAAATTTCAGTCAGCAGCTCATTGTATTTCCTGCATGATCCGGTTCATCTCTACAGAACTCAGGGGTCTTCAAAACTTGTTTTGAGGGAGGTAATCCTCACAGCAGAGCTGTGAGATTGTAGTTGACTGTGATAAAAAACGTTTATTCTGTAATTTTTTTCTGCTATCAGGGTTAGTTGTCTTTTGCTAATGGGAACAAACCTTTGCTAAAGTTGTGTTGTTTACAAAGATTGATGCTATAACTGTTTCAGTTTATTAATTTTCAACTGTCATAAATCTTCTGTGCTTCTTATAGGCACAGTACGTTTTCATAATATTTTACTAGAATAGTATTCCAAGTTGCAACTTTATTTGCTAGTGTGTTAAACATGTCTGATTCAGAGGAAGATACCTGTGTTATTTGTGCTAATGCCAAAGTGGAGCCCAATAGAAAACAGAATTTATGTTTACCTGATAAATTACTTTCTCCAACGGTGTGTCCGGTCCACGGCGTCATCCTTACTTGTGGGATATTCTCCTCCCCAACAGGAAATGGCAAAGAGCCCAGCAAAGCTGGTCACACGATCCCTCCTAGGCTCCGCCTTCCCCAGTCATTCGACCGACGTAAAGGAGGAATATTTGCATAGGAGAAACCATATGATACCGTGGTGACTGTAGTTAAAGAAAATAAATTATCAGACCTGATTAAAAAACCAGGGCGGGCCGTGGACCGGACACACCGTTGGAGAAAGTAATTTATCAGGTAAACATAAATTCTGTTTTCTCCAACATAGGTGTGTCCGGTCCACGGCGTCATCCTTACTTGTGGGAACCAATACCAAAGCTTTAGGACACGGATGAAGGGGGGGAGCAAATCAGGTCACCTAGATGGAAGGCACCACGGCTTGCAAAACCTTTCTCCCAAAAATAGCCTCAGAAGAAGCAAAAGTATCAAACTTGTAAAATTTAGTAAAAGTGTGCAGTGAAGACCAAGTCGCTGCCTTACATATCTGATCAACAGAAGCCTCGTTCTTGAAGGCCCATGTGGAAGCCACAGCCCTAGTGGAATGAGCTGTGATTCTGTCAGGAGGCTGCCGTCCGGCAGTCTCGTAAGCCAATCTGATGATGCTTTTAATCCAAAAAGAGAGAGAGGTAGAAGTTGCTTTTTGACCTCTCCTTTTACCAGAATAAACAACAAACAAGGAAGATGTTTGTCTAAAATCCTTTGTAGCATCTAAATAGAATTTTAGAGCACGAACAACATCCAAATTGTGCAACAAACGTTCCTTCTTTGAAATTGGATTCGGACACAAAGAAGGCACGACTATCTCCTGGTTAATGTTTTTGTTAGAAACAACTTTCGGAAGAAAACCAGGTTTAGTACGTAAAACCACCTTATCTGCATGGAACACCAGATAAGGAGGAGAACACTGCAGAGCAGATAATTCTGAAACTCTTCTAGCAGAAGAAATTGCAACCAAAAACAAAACTTTCCAAGATAATAACTTAATATCAACGGAATGTAAGGGTTCAAACGGAACCCCCTGAAGAACTGAAAGAACTAAATTGAGACTCCAAGGAGGAGTCAAAGGTTTGTAAACAGGCTTGATTCTAACCAGAGCCTGAACAAAGGCTTGAACATCTGGCACAGCTGCCAGCTTTTTGTGAAGTAACACAGACAAGGCAGAAATCTGTCCCTTCAAGGAACTTGCAGATAATCCTTTCTCCAAACCTTCTTGAAGAAAGGATAGAATCTTAGGAATTTTTACCTTGTCCCAAGGGAATCCTTTAGATTCACACCAACAGATATATTTTTTCCATATTTTGTGGTAAATTTTTCTAGTTACAGGCTTTCTGGCCTGAACAAGAGTATCAATGACAGAATCTGAGAATCCTCGCTTTGATAAGATCAAGCGTTCAATCTCCAAGCAGTCAGTTGGAGTGAGACCAGATTCGGATGTTCGAACGGACCTTGAACAAGAAGGTCTCGTCTCAAAGGTAGCTTCCATGGTGGAGCCGATGACATATTCACCAGGTCTGCATACCAAGTCCTGCGTGGCCACGCAGGAGCTATCAAGATCACCGATGCCCTCTCCTGATTGATCCTGGCTACCAGCCTGGGGATGAGAGGAAACGGCGGGAATACATAAGCTAGTTTGAAGGTCCAAGGTGCTACTAGTGCATCTACTAGAGTCGCCTTGGGATCCCTGGATCTGGACCCGTAGCAAGGAACCTTGAAGTTCTGACGAGAGGCCATCAGATCCATGTCTGGAATGCCCCACAGTTGAGTAATTTGGGCAAAGATTTCCGGATGGAGTTCCCACTCCCCCGGATGAAATGTCTGACGACTCAGAAAATCCGCTTCCCAATTTTCCACTCCTGGGATGTGGATTGCAGACAAGTGGCAGGAGTGAGTCTCCGCCCATTGAATGATTTTGGTCACTTCTTCCATCACCAGGGAACTCCTTGTTCCCCCCTGATGGTTGATGTACGCAACAGTTGTCATGTTGTCTGATTGAAACCGTATGAACTTGGCCTTTGCTAGCTGAGGCCAAGCCTTGAGTGCATTGAATATCGCTCTCAGTTCCAGAATATTTATCGGTAGAAGAGATTCTTCCCGAGACCAAAGACCCTGAGCTTTCAGGGGTCCCCAGACCGCGCCCCAGCCCACCAGACTGGCGTCGGTCGTGACAATGACCCACTCTGGTCTGCGGAAGCTCATCCCCTGTGACAGGTTGTCCAGGGACAGCCACCAACGGAGTGAATCTCTGGTCCTCTGATTTACTTGTATCGTCGGAGACAAGTCTGTATAGTCCCCATTCCACTGACTGAGCATGCACAGTTGTAATGGTCTTAGATGAATACGCGCAAAAGGAACTATACTAAGTATTTGACAAGAGTTCAGAAGTTTTGTTTTTCTGGCCTCTGTCAGAAAAATCCTCATTTCTAAGGAGTCTATTATTGTTCCCAAGAAGGGAACCCTTGTTGACGGAGATAGAGAACTCTTTTCTACGTTCACTTTCCATCCGTGAGATCTGAGAAAGGCCAGGACAATGTCCGTGTGAGCCTTTGCTTGAGGAAGGGACGACGCTTGAATCAGAATGTCGTCCAAGTAAGGTACTACTGCAATGCCCCTTGGTCTTAGCACCGCTAGAAGGGACCCTAGTACCTTTGTGAAAATCCTTGGAGCAGTGGCTAATCCGAACGGAAGTGCCACAAACTGGTAATGCTTGTCCAGGAATGCGAACCTTAGGAACCGATGATGTTCCTTGTGGATAGGAATATGTAGATACGCATCCTTTAAATCCACCGTGGTCATGAATTGACCTTCCTGGATGGAAGGAAGAATTGTTCGAATGGTTTCCATTTTGAACGATGGAACCTTGAGAAACTTGTTTAGGATCTTGAGATCTAAGATTGGTCTGAACGTTCCCTCTTTTTTGGGAACTATGAACAGATTGGAGTAGAACCCCATCCCTTGTTCTCCTAATGGAACAGAATGAATCACTCCCATTTTTAACAGGTCTTCTACACAATGCAAGAATGCCTGTTTTTTTATGTGGTCTGAAGACAATTGAGACCTGTGGAACCTCCCCCTTGGGGGAAGCCCCTTGAATTCCAGAAGATAACCTTGGGAGACTATTTCTAGCGCCCAAGGATCCAGAACATCTCTTGCCCAAGCCTGAGCGAAGAGAGAGAGTCTGCCCCCCACCAGATCCGGTCCCGGATCGGGGGCCAACATCTCATGCTGTCTTGGTAGCAGTGGCAGGTTTCTTGGCCTGCTTTCCTTTGTTCCAGCCTTGCGTTGGTCTCCAGGCTGGTTTGGCTTGAGAAGTATTACCCTCCTGCTTAGAGGATGTAGCACTTGGGGCTGGTCCGTTTCTGCGAAAGGGACGAAAATTAGGTTTATTTTTGGCCTTGAAAGACCTATCCTGAGGAAGGGCGTGGCCCTTGCCCCCAGTGATATCAGAGATAATCTCTTTCAAGTCAGGGCCAAACAGCGTTTTCCCCTTGAAAGGAATGTTAAGCAATTTGTTCTTGGAAGACGCATCCGCTGACCAAGATTTTAACCAAAGCGCTCTGCGCGCCACAATAGCAAACCCAGAATTTTTCGCCGCTAACCTAGCCAATTGCAAAGTGGCGTCTAGGGTGAAAGAATTAGCCAATTTAAGAGCACGAATTCTGTCCATAATCTCCTCATAAGAAGAAGAATTATTATTGATCGCCTTTTCTAGCTCATCGAACCAGAAACACGCGGCTGTAGTGACAGGGACAATGCATGAAATTGGTTGTAGAAGGTAACCTTGCTGAACAAACATCTTTTTAAGCAAACCTTCTAATTTTTTATCCATAGGATCTTTGAAAGCACAACTATCTTCTATGGGTATAGTGGTGCGTTTGTTTAGAGTAGAAACCGCCCCCTCGACCTTGGGGACTGTCTGCCATAAGTCCTTTCTGGGGTCGACCATAGGAAACAATTTTTTAAATATGGGGGGAGGGACGAAAGGTATACCGGGCCTTTCCCATTCTTTATTTACAATGTCCGCCACCCGCTTGGGTATAGGAAAAGCTTCGGGGGGCCCCGGGACCTCTAGGAACTTGTCCATTTTACAAAGTTTCTCTGGAATGACCAAATTCTCACAATCATCCAGAGTGGATAACACCTCCTTAAGCAGAGCGCGGAGATGTTCCAATTTAAATTTAAATGTAATCACATCAGGTTCAGCTTGTTGAGAAATTTTCCCTGAATCTGAAATTTCTCCCTCAGACAAAACCTCCCTGGCCCCCTCAGACTGGTGTAGGGGCCCTTCAGAACCAATATCATCAGCGTCCTCATGCTCTTCAGTATTTTCTAAAACAGAGCAGTCGCGCTTTCGCTGATAAGTGGGCATTTTGGCTAAAATGTTTTTGATAGAATTATCCATTACAGCCGTTAATTGTTGCATAGTAAGGAGTATTGGCGCGCTAGATGTACTAGGGGCCTCCTGTGTGGGCAAGACTGGTGTAGACGAAGGAGGGGATGATGCAGTACCATGCTTATTCCCCTCACTTGAGGAATCATCTTGGGCATCATTTTCTCTAAATTTTGTGTCACATAAATCACATCTATTTAAATGAGAAGGAACCTTGGCTTCCCCACATTCAGAACACAGTCTATCTGGTAGTTCAGACATGTTAAACAGGCATAAACTTGATAACAAAGTACAAAAAACGTTTTAAAATAAAACCGTTACTGTCACTTTAAATTTTAAACTGAACACACTTTATTACTGCAATTGCGAAAAAGTATGAAGGAATTGTTCAAAATTCACCAAAATTTCACCACAGTGTCTTAAAGCCTTAAAAGTATTGCACACCAAATTTGGAAGCTTTAACCCTTAAAATAACGGAACCGGAGCCGTTTTTATATTTAACCCCTTTACAGTCCCTGGTATCTGCTTTGCTGAGACCCAACCAAGCCCAAAGGGGAATACGATACCAAATGACGCCTTCAGAAAGTCTTTTCTATGTATCAGAGCTCCTCACACATGCATCTGCATGTCATGCTTCTCAAAAACAAGTGCGCAATACAGGCGCGAAAATGAGACTCTGCCTATGATTAGGGAAAGCCCCTAGAGAATAAGGTGTCCAATACAGTGCCTGCCGGTTATTTTACAAAATTCCCAAGATAAAATAATTCCTCAAGGCTATGGAGTATAAAATATGTTTATATATAAATCGATTTAGCCCAGAAAATGTCTACAGTCTTAAAAAGCCCTTGTGAAGCCCTTTTTTCTGTCTGTAATAAAAATGGCTTACCGGATCCCATAGGGAAAATGACAGCTTCCAGCATTACATCGTCTTGTTAGAATGTGTCATACCTCAAGCAGCAAAAGTCTGCTCACTGTTCCCCCAACTGAAGTTAATTCCTCTCAACAGTCCTGTGTGGAACAGCCATCGATTTTAGTAACGGTTGCTAAAATCATTTTCCTCTTACAAACAGAAATCTTCATCTCTTTTCTGTTTCAGAGTAAATAGTACATACCAGCACTATTTTAAAATAACAAACTCTTGATTGAATAATAAAAACTACAGTTAAACACTAAAAAACTCTAAGCCATCTCCGTGGAGATGTTGCCTGTACAACGGCAAAGAGAATGACTGGGGTAGGCGGAGCCTAGGAGGGATCATGTGACCAGCTTTGCTGGGCTCTTTGCCATTTCCTGTTGGGGAGGAGAATATCCCACAAGTAAGGATGACGCCGTGGACCGGACACACCTATGTTGGAGAAATTTATGTACTAACTGTATTGATGCTACTTTAAATAAAAGTCAATCTGTACAAATTGAACAAATTTCACCAAACAGCGAGGGGAGAGTTATGCCGACTAACTCGCCTCACGTGTCAGTACCTGCATCTCCCGCTCGGGAGGTGCGCGATATTGTGGCGCCCAGTACATCTGGGCGGCCATTACAAATAACATTACAAGATATGGCTACTGTTATGACTGAAGTTTTGGCTAAATTACCAGAACTAAGAGGCAAGCGTGATCACTCTGGGGTGAGAACAGAAGGCGCTGATAATACTAGGGCCATGTCAGATACTGCGTCACAGCTTGCAGAACATGAGGACTGAGAGCTTCTGTCTGCGGCTGACGGTTCTGATCCAAACAGATTAGATTCAGATATTTCAAATTTTAAATTTAAGCTGGAGAACCTCCGTGTATTACTAGGGGAGGTGTTAGCGGCTCTGAATGATTGTAACACAGTTGCAATACCAGAGAAAATGTGTAGGTTGGATAAATATTTTGCGGTACCAACGAGTACCGACGTTTTTCCTATACCTAAAAGACTAACTGAAATTATTACTAAAGAGTGGGATAGACCCGGTGTGCCGTTCTCACCCCCTCCGATATTTAGAAAAATGTTTCCAATAGACGCCACCACACGGGACTTATGGCAGACGGTCCCTAAGGTGGAGGGAGCAGTTTCTACTTTAGCTAAGCGTACCACTATCCCGGTGGAGGATAGCTGTGCCTTTTCAGATCCAATGGATAAAAAGTTAGAGGGTTACCTTAAGAAAATGTTTGTTCAACAAGGTTTTATATTGCAACCCCTTGCATGCATTGCGCCGGTCACGGCTGCGGCGGCATTCTGGTTTGAGTCGCTGGAAGAGACCATTAATTCAGCTACTCTGGATGACATTACGGACAAGCTTAGAGTCCTTAAGCTAGCTAATTCATTCATTTCGGAGGCCGTAGTACATTTAACTAAACTTACGGCTAAGAATTCAGGATTCGCCATTCAGGCACGCAGAGCACTGTGGCTAAAATCCTGGTCAGCTGATGTTACTTCTAAGTCTAAATTACTTAATATCCCTTTTAAAGGGCAGACCTTATTTGGGCCTGGTTTGAAAGAAATCATCGCTGACATTACAGGAGGTAAAGGCCACGCCCTGCCTCAAGACAGGGCCAAACCTAAGGCCAGACAGTCTAATTTTCGTTCCTTTCGGAATTTCAAAGCAGGAGCAGCATCAACTTCCTCTGCTCCAAAACAAGAAGGATCTGTTGCTCGCTACAGACAAGGCTGGAGACCTAACCAGTCTTGGAACAAGGGCAAGCAGGCCAGGAAACCTGCTGCTGCCCCTAAAACAGCATGAATTGAGGGCCCCCGATCCGGGATCGGATTTAGTGGGGGGCAGACTTTCTCTCTTCGCCCAGGCTTGGGCAAGAGATGTCCAGGATCCCTGGGCGCTAGAGATAATATCTCAGGGATACCTTCTGGACTTCAAATACTCTCCTCCAAGAGAGAGATTTCATCTGTCAAGGTTGTCAACAAACCAAACAAAGAAAGAGGCGTTTCTACGCTGCGTACAAGAGCTTTTGTTAATGGGAGTAATCCATCCAGTTCCACGTTCGGAACAGGGACAAGGGTTTTACTCAAATCTGTTTGTGGTTCCCAAAAAAGAGGGAACTTTCAGACCAATCCTGGACTTAAAAATCCTAAACAAATTCCTAAGAGTTCCATCGTTCAAGATGGAGACTATTCGGACAATTTTACCCATGATCCAAAAGGGTCAGTACATGACCACAGTGGATTTAAAGGATGCTTACCTTCACATACCGATTCACAAAGATCATTACCGGTACCTAAGGTTTGCCTTCCTAGACAGGCATTACCAGTTTGTAGCTCTTCCATTCGGATTGGCTACAGCTCCAAGAATCTTCACAAAGGTTCTGGGTGCTCTTCTGGCGGTACTAAGACCGCGGGGAATCTCGGTAGCTCCGTACCTAGACGACATTCTGATACAAGCTTCAAGCTTTCAAACTGCCAAGTCTCATACAGAGTTAGTACTGGCATTTCTAAGGTCACATGGATGGAAGGTGAACGAAAAGAAAAGTTCACTCGTTCCACTCACAAGAGTTCCCTTCCTGGGGACTCTTATAGATTCTGTAGAAATGAAGATTTACCTGACAGAAGACAGGTTAACAAGACTTCAAAGTGCTTGCCGCACCCTTCATTCCATTCAACACCCGTCAGTGGCTCAATGCATGGAGGTAATCGGCTTGATGGTAGCGGCAATGGACATAGTACCCTTTGCACGCTTACACCTCAGACCACTGCAACTGTGCATGCTAAGTCAGTGGAATGGGGATTACTCAGACTTGTCCCCTTCTCTGAATCTGGATCAAGAGACCAGAAATTCTCTTCTATAGTGGCTTTCTCGGCCACATCTGTCCAGGGGGATGCCATTCAGCAGGCCAGACTGGACAATTGTAACAACAGACGCCAGCCTTCTAGGTTGGGGTGCCATCTGGAATTCTCTGAAGGCTCAGGGACAATGGAGTCAGGAGGAGAGTCTCCTACCAATAAACATTCTGGAATTGAGAGCAGTTCTCAATGCCCTCCTGGCTTGGCCCCAGTTGTCAACTCGGGGGTTCATCAGGTTTCAGTCGGACAACATCACGACTGTAGCCTACATCAACCATCAGGGAGGGACAAGAAGCTCCCTAGCAATGATGGAAGTAACAAAGATAATTCGCTGGGCAGAGTCTCACTCTTGCCACCTGTCAGCAATCCACATCCCGGGAGTGGAGAACTGGGAGGCGGATTTCTTAAGTCGTCAGACTTTTCATCCGGGGGAGTGGGAACTTCATCCGGAGGTCTTTGCCCAAATACTTCGTCATTGGGGCAAACCAGAGATAGATCTCATGGCGTCTCGACAGAACGCCAAGCTTCCTTGTTACGGGTCCAGATCCAGGGATCCAGGAGCAGTCCTGATAGATGCCCTGACAGCACCTTGGGACTTCAGGATGGCTTACGTGTTTCCACCCTTCCCGATGCTTCCTCGATTGATTGCCAGAATCAAACAGGAGAGAGCATCAGTTATTCTAATAGCACCTGCATGGCCACGCAGGACTTGGTATGCAGACCTGGTGGACATGTCATCCTGTCCACCTTGGTCTCTACCTCTGAAACAGGACCTTCTGGTACAGGGTCCTTTCAAGCATCAAAATCTAACTTCTCTGAAGCCGACTGCTTGGAAATTGAACGCTTGATTTTATCAAAACGTGGGTTTTCTGAGTCAGTTATTGATACCTTAATACAGGCTAGGAAGCCTGTTACCAGAAGGATTTACCATAAGATATGGCGTAAATACCTATATTGGTGCGAATCCAAAGGTTACTCTTGGAGTAAGGTTAGGATTCCTAGGATATTGTCTTTTCTACAAGAAGGTTTAGAAAAGGGTTTATCTGCTAGTTCATTAAAGGGACAGATCTCCGCTCTGTCCATTCTGTTGCACAAATGTCTGTCAGAAGTTCCAGACGTTCAGGCTTTTTGTCAGGCTTTGGCCAGGATTAAGCCTGTGTTTAAAACTGTTGCTCCGCCATGGAGTTTAAACCTTGTTCTTAACGTTTTACAGGGCGTTCCGTTTGAACCCCTTCATTCCATTGATATAAAGTTGTTATCTTGGAAAGTTCTATTTTTAATGGCTATTTCCTCGGCTCGAAGAGTCTCTGAGTTATCAGCCTTACATTGTGATTCTCCTTATTTTATTTTTCATTCGGATAAGGTAGTTCTGCGTACTAAACCTGGGTTCTTACCTAAGGTAGTCACTAACAGGAATATCAATCAAGAGATTGTTGTTCCTTCTTTGTGTCCAAATCCTTCTTCGAAGAAGGAACGTCTTCTGCACAATCTGGATGTAGTTCGTGCCCTAAAGTTTTACTTACAGGCAACTAAGGAATTTCGACAAACGTCTTCCCTGTTTGTCGTTTACTCTGGTCAGAGGAGAGGTCAAAAGGCTTCTGCTACCTCTCTTTCTTTTTGGCTTCGTAGCATAATTCGTTTAGCCTATGAGACTGCTGGACAGCAGCCTCCTGAAAGAATTACAGCTCATTCTACTAGAGCTGTGGCTTCCACTTGGGCCTTTAAGAATGAGGCCTCTGTTGAACAGATTTGCAAGGCTGCAACTTGGTCTTCGCTTCATACTTTTTCCAAATTTTACAAATTTGACACTTTTGCTTCCTCGGAGGCTATTTTTGGGAGAAAGGTTCTTCAGGCAGTGGTTCCTTCTGTATAAAGAGCCTGCCTATCCCTCCCGTCATCCGTGTACTTTTGCTTTGGTATTGGTATCCCAGAAGTAATGATGACCCGTGGACTGATCACACTTAACAGAAGAAAACATAATTTATGCTTACCTGATAAATTCCTTTCTTCTGTAGTGTGATCAGTCCACGGCCCGCCCTGTTTTTTAAGGCAGGTAAATATTTTTTAAATTATACTCCAGTCACCACTACACCCTTGGCTTCTCCTTTCTCGTTGGTCCTTGGTCGAATGACTGGGAGTGACGTAGAGGGGAGGAGCTATATGCAGCTCTGCTGGGTGAATCCTCTTGCACTTCCTGTTGGGGAGGAGTAATATCCCAGAAGTAATGATGACCTGGACTGATCACACTACAGAAGAAAGGAATTTATCAGGTAAGCATAAATTATGTTTCTCCAACATAGGTGTGTCCGGTCCACGGCGTCATCCTTACTTGTGGGATATTCTCTTCCCCAACAGGAAATGGCAAAGAGCCCAGCAAAGCTGGTCACATGATCCCTCCTAGGCTCCGCCTACCCCAGTCATTCTCTTTGCCGTTGTACAGGCAACATCTCCACGGAGATGGCTTAGAGTTTTTTAGTGTTTAACTGTAGTTTTTATTATTCAATCAAGAGTTTGTTATTTTAAAATAGTGCTGGTATGTACTATTTACTCTGAAACAGAAAAGAGATGAAGATTTCTGTTTGTAAGAGGAAAATGATTTTAGCAACCGTTACTAAAATCCATGGCTGTTCCACACAGGACTGTTGAGAGGAATTAACTTCAGTTGGGGGAACAGTGAGCAGTCTTTTGCTGCTTGAGGTATGACACATTCTAACAAGACGATGTAATGCTGGAAGCTGTCATTTTCCCTATGGGATCCGGTAAGCCATTTTTATTCAGACAGTAAATAAGGGCTTCACAAGGGCTTATTAAGACTGTAGACATTTTCTGGGCTAAATCGATTCATATATTACACATATTTAGCCTTGAGGAATCATTTAATCTGGGTATTTTGGTAAAATAATATCGACAGGCACTGTTTTAGACACCTTATTCTTTAGGGGCTTTCCCTAATCATAGGCAGAGCCTCATTTTCGCGCCGGTATTGCGCACTTGTTTTTGAGAGGCATGACATGCAGTCGCATGTGTGAGGAGCTCTGATACATAGAAAAGACTTTCTGAAGGCGTCATTTGGTATCGTATTCCCCTTTGGGCTTGGTTGGGTCTCAGCAAAGCAGATACCAGGGACTGTAAAGGGGTTAAAGTTAAAAACGGCTCCGGTTCCGTTATTTTAAGGGTTAAAGCTTCCAAATTTGGTGTGCAATACTTTTAAGGCTTTAAGACACTGTGGTGAAATTTTGGTGAATTTTGAACAATTCCTTCATACTTTTTCGCAATTGCAGTAATAAAGTGTGTTCAGTTTAAAATTTAAAGTGACAGTAACGGTTTTATTTTAAAACGTTTTTTGTACTTTGTTATCAAGTTTATGCCTGTTTAACATGTCTGAACTACCAGATAGACTGTGTTCTGAATGTGGGGAAGCCAGGGTTCCTTCTCATTTAAATAAATGTGATTTATGTGACACTGAAAATGATGCCCAAGATGATTCCTCAAGTGAGGGGAGTAAGCATGGTACTGCATCATTCCCTCCTTCGTCTACACGAGTCTTGCCCACTCAGGAGGCCCCTAGTACATCTAGCGCGCCAATACTCCTTACTATGCAACAATTAACGGCTGTAATGGATAATTCTATCAAAAACATTTTAGCCAAAATGCCCACTTATCAGCGTAAGCGCGACTGCTCTGTTTTAGATACTGAAGAGCATGAGGACGCTGATGATAATGGTTCTTAAATGCCCCTACACCAGTCTGAGGGGGCCAGGGAGGTTTTGTCTGAGGGAGAAATTTCAGATTCAGGGAAAATTTCTCAACAAGCTGAACCCGATGTGATTACATTTAAATTTAAGTTGGAACATCTCCGCGCTCTGCTTAAGGAGGTATTATCCACTCTGGATGATTGTGAGAATTTGATCATCCCAGAGAAACTATGTAAAATGGACAAGTTCCTAGAGGTCCCGGGGCTCCCAGAAGCTTTTCCTATACCCAAGCGGGTGGCGGACATTGTAAATAAAGAATGGGAAAGGCCCGGTATACCTTTCGTCCCTCCCCCCATATTTAAAAAATTGTTTCCTATGGTCGACCCCAGAAAGGACTTATGGCAGACAGTCCCCAAGGTCGAGGGAGCGGTTTCTACTTTAAACAAACGCACCACTATACCCATAGAAGATAGTTGTGCTTTCAAAGATCCTATGGATAAAAAATTAGAAGGTTTGCTTAAAAAGATGTTTGTTCAGCAGGGTTACCTTCTACAACCAATTTCATGCATTGTCCCTGTCACTACAGCCGCGTGTTTCTGGTTCGATGAGCTAGTAAAGGCGATCGATAGTGATTCTCCTCCTTATGAGGAGATTATGGACAGAATCCGTGCTCTCAAATTGGCTAATTCTTTCACCCTAGACGCCACTTTGCAATTGGCTAGGTTAGCGGCAAAGAATTCTGGGTTTGCTATTGTGGCGCGCAGAGCGCTTTGGTTGAAATCTTGGTCAGCTGATGCGTCTTCCAAGAACAAACTCCTTAACATTCCTTTCAAGGGGAAAACGCTGTTTGGCCCTGACTTGAAAGAGATTATCTCTGATATCACTGGGGGTAAGGGCCACGCCCTTCCTCAGGATAGGTCTTTCAAGGCCAAAAATAAACCTAATTTTCGTCCCTTTCGTAGAAACGGACCAGCCCCAAGTGCTACGTCCTCTAAGCAAGAGGGTAATACTTCTCAAGCCAAGCCAGCCTGGAGACCAATGCAAGGCTGGAACAAGGGAAAGCAGGCCAAGAAACCTGCCACTGCTACCAAGACAGCATGAAATGTTGGCCCCCGATCCGGGACCGGATCTGGTGGGGGGCAGACTCTCTCTCTTCGCTCAGGCTTGGGCAAGAGATGTTCTGGATCCTTGGGCACTAGAAATAGTCTCCCAAGGTTATCTTCTGGAATTCAAGGGGCTTCCCCCAAGGGGGAGGTTCCACAGGTCTCAATTGTCTTCAGACCACATAAAAAGACAGGCATTCTTACATTGTGTAGAAGACCTGTTAAAAATGGGAGTGATTCATCCTGTTCCATTAGGAGAACAAGGGATGGGGTTCTACTCCAATCTGTTCATAGTTCCCAAAAAAGAGGGTACGTTCAGACCAATCTTAGATCTCAAGATCTTAAACAAGTTTCTCAAGGTTCCATCGTTCAAAATGGAAACCATTCGAACAATTCTTCCTTCCATCCAGGAAGGTCAATTCATGACCACGGTGGATTTAAAGGATGCGTATCTACATATTCCTATCCACAAGGAACATCATCGGTTCCTAAGGTTCGCATTCCTGGACAAGCATTACCAGTTCGTGGCGCTTCCTTTCGGATTAGCCACTGCTCCAAGGATTTTCACAAAGGTACTAGGGTCCCTTCTAGCGGTGCTAAGACCAAGGGGCATTGCAGTAGTACCTTACTTGGACGACATTCTGATTCAAGCGTCGTCCCTTCCTCAAGCAAAGGCTCACACGGACATAGTCTTGGCCTTTCTCAGATCTCACGGATGGAAAGTGAACGTGGAAAAGAGTTCTCTATCTCCGTCGACAAGGGTTCCCTTCTTGGGAACAATAATAGACTCCTTAGAAATGAGGATTTTTCTGACAGAGGCCAGAAAAACAAAACTTCTAAACTCTTGTCGGACACTTCATTCCGTTCCTCTTCCTTCCATAGCGCAGTGCATGGAAGTAATAGGTTTGATGGTAGCGGCAATGGACATAGTTCCTTTTGCGCGCATTCATCTAAGACCATTACAACTGTGCATGCTCAGTCAGTGGAATGGGGACTATACAGACTTGTCTCCGAAGATACAAGTAAATCAGAGGACCAGAGACTCACTCCGTTGGTGGCTGTCCCTGGACAACCTGTCACAAGGGATGACCTTCCGCAGACCAGAGTGGGTCATTGTCACGACCGACGCCAGTCTGATGGGCTGGGGCGCGGTCTGGGGATCCCTGAAAGCTCAGGGTCTTTGGTCTCGGGAAGAATCTCTTCTACCGATAAATATTCTGGAACTGAGAGCGATATTCAATGCTCTCAAGGCTTGGCCTCAGCTAGCAAAGGCCAAGTTCATACGGTTTCAATCAGACAGCATGACGACTGTTGCGTACATCAACCATCAGGGGGGAACAAGGAGTTCCCTGGCGATGGAAGAAGTGACCAAAATCATTCAATGGGCGGAGACTCACTCCTGCCACCTGTCTGCAATCCACATCCCAGGAGTGGAAAATTGGGAAGCGGATTTTCTGAGTCGTCAGACATTACATCCGGGGCAGTGGGAACTCCATCCGGAAATCTTTGCCCAAATTACTCAACTGTGGGGCATTCCAGACATGGATCTGATGGCCTCTCGTCAGAACTTCAAGGTTCCTTGCTACGGGTCCAGATCCAGGGATCCCAAGGCGACTCTAGTAGATGCACTAGTAGCACCTTGGACCTTCAAACTAGCTTATGTATTCCCGCTGTTTCCTCTCATCCCCAGGCTGGTAGCCAGGATCCATCAGGAGAGGGCGTCGGTGATCTTGATAGCTCCTGCGTGGCCACGCAGGACTTGGTATGCAGATCTGGTGAATATGTCATCGGCTCCACCATGGAAGCTACCTTTGAGACGAGACCTTCTTGTTCAAGGCCCGTTCGAACATCCGAATCTGGTCTCACTCCAGCTGACTGCTTGGAGATTGAACGCTTGATCTTATCAAAACGAGGGTTCTCAGATTCTGTTATTGATACTCTTGTTCAGGCCAGAAAGCCTGTAACTAGAAAAATTTACCACAAAATATGGAAAAAATATATCTGTTGGTGTGAATCTAAAGGATTCCCTTGGGACAAGGTAAAGATTCCTAAGATTCTATCCTTTCTTCAAGAAGGATTGGAGAAAGGATTATCTGCAAGTTCCTTGAAGGGACAGATTTCTGCCTTGTTTGTGTTACTCCACAAAAAGCTGGCAGCTGTGCCAGATGTTCAAGCCTTTGTTCAGGCTCTGGTTAGAATTAAGCCTGTTTACAAACCTTTGACTCCCCCTTGGAGTCTCAACTTAGTTCTTTCAGTTCTTCAGGGGGTTCCGTTTGAACCCTTACATTCCGTTGATATTAAGTTATTATCTTGGAAAGTTTTGTTTTTGGTTGCAATTTCTTCTGCCAGAAGAGTTTCAGAATTATCTGCTCTGCAGTGTTCTCCTCCTTATCTGGTGTTCCATGCAGATAAGGTGGTTTTACGTACTAAACCTGGTTTTCTTCCAAAAGTTGTTTCTAACAAAAACATTAACCAGGAGATAGTCGTGCCTTCTTTGTGTCCGAAACCAGTTTCGAAGAAGGAACGTTTGTTGCACAATTTGGTTGTTGTTCGCGCTCTAAAATTCTATTTAGATGCTACAAAGGATTTTAGACAAACATCTTCCTTGTTTGTTGTTTATTCTGGTAAAAGGAGAGGTCAAAAAGCAACTTCTACCTCTCTCTCTTTTTGGATTAAAAGCATCATCAGATTGGCTTACGAGACTGCCGGACGGCAGCCTCCTGAAAGAATCACAGCTCATTCCACTAGGGCTGTGGCTTCCACATGGGCCTTCAAGAACGAGGCTTCTGTTGATCAGATATGTAGGGCAGCGACTTGGTCTTCACTGCACACTTTTACCAAATTTTACAAGTTTGATACTTTTGCTTCTTCTGAGGCTGTTTTTGGGAGAAAGGTTTTGCAAGCCGTGGTGCCTTCCATTTAGGTGACCTGATTTGCTCCCTCCCTTCATCCGTGTCCTAAAGCTTTGGTATTGGTTCCCACAAGTAAGGATGACGCCGTGGACCGGACACACCTATGTTGGAGAAAACAGAATTTATGTTTACCTGATAAATTACTTTCTCCAACGGTGTGTCCGGCCCACGGCCCGCCCTGGTTTTTTAATCAGGTCTGATAATTTATTTTCTTTAACTACAGTCACCACGGTATCATATGGTTTCTCCTATGCAAATATTCCTCCTTAACGTCGGTCGAATGACTGGGGTAGGCGGAGCCTAGGAGGGATCATGTGACCAGCTTTGCTGGGCTCTTTGCCATTTCCTGTTGGGGAAGAGAATATCCCACAAGTAAGGATGACGCCGTGGACCGGACACACCGTTGGAGAAAGTAATTTATCAGGTAAACATAAATTCTGTTTTTTTGGCAGGTGTCTCAGCCGGCTCTCCCCATTGATTCCTATGGGGAAATCGTGCACGAGCACGTACGACCAGCTCACCGCTGACTTAAGCAGCGCTGATATTGGAGTGCGGTAATGAGCAAAATTTTGCTCAACGCTCACTTCTTGTCTTTTAACAACGGGTTTATAAAAACTCGTAATACCAGCGCTGCATGTAAGTGAGCGGTGAGAGAAAATTGCTTGTTAGCACCGCACAGCTCAAAATAAAAAACTCACAATCTAGCCGTTTGTTTGTGTTCTCCTAAAGCATAAGGGGCGGTTTGAAGAGGAAACGGTATTCTTTGCTCTAGTTGATGGCTAAAGCATTTTTCTAAATGGCAAAGCTGAGCAGAGTTGCTGTAGGCAAAAAAATCAATACAATGCAACTGTGTGCTTGGTCTGACAACATAAATTACAGTTATATTCAGCTCTCAAGTTGTGGCAAGGTCTTTATTCATTAAACAAAATCTGCTTTTAAAATAGGAATGCCTGGGTAAAGTAAATATTTTCATTATTACAGAGACAGCTCCTGCCAGCAACACACATATTTACCTTGTTGCTATAACCAATCTGAATTTGGATCTTTTCAGTTCTATTTTTTTCTAAACAAGCATGACGTTATCGTGTTAACCATTTAAAAGATTTGTATTACTTTGGTTTTCTTCTTTAACATGTATACATTAAATGTCCATATGACCCCACCCATTTATTTTTGTGGTGGTCGGTTCCTAAGTTGTACTTCAACTGTCCCACTATGTATTTTCTTGCTCTTTGTATTTTCTCTCTATGGGTAACTGAAGCTTGTGGGAGGGGATACTTGGTAGGGACGAACAATGCTTTGGAATGTTAGGAGTGTTTTGCCTTCTCCTACTGGCCACGAACTAACATCCCAAAATTTTATGGATCATGGATTCTCACCATCATGAAGTTAATACCTTTATCAGGCCAAATGATGCCAGGGATTATTATATTACTAGTTATTTTATAAACTTTAATATATTAACATTTTCATTTTATTTGCTATTGATTAAAAAGTTAAACCATTCACACAGTGCCACATGAGTTAAAACACAAAATAATAGCAAACAAAGCTGCGTGACAAAGACAAGGAAATGGAATTTGGCATTTGTTAAATCCATATATGGGAGAATAACACACTTTTATTTGTATACCATCCACTATCTATGTATTATTATTTATTTATTTATTTATTTATTTATTGTATTAATTATATTGTTGAAATTGATATCTGGGGGGTCATTGTTCTTTGATTTTTGTTTTGTGTAGTTTATCTTTTTAATGATTTTATTTAACAGTAGCATTTATACTAAACACAGACATTTTGTCTCTATCTGTTGATTTTGATGTTTTATCACCATTTTGAGTTTTTTTTAATTTTTTAAGAGATAAGGAAATAGGATTGTAGCCTGTCTCAGTAGTGCAAGGGTCTAGCAGCTCCTTTACCATCAGAGCTGTTTAATATCAATCAACTCCCCTCAAGATATGAGAATTATACCAGTCAGAGCCTGGGGAATGTGCTTTACTCCTTTGCTGGTTACATTCTTCTGAAAACATTACTGTACAGGATTAGACAAGGCATGTGTTACAGTGTATTTAACCATCTTACAATATGCCAGAAATAGGGAATGTGAATATGGTCCTGCTCTAGATGTGCCTTTGAGGTCCCTCAAGTCACACTTGCCTCCATATGTACTTCGTAGACATTTTTACAGGTTTTTGTTACTTTTGAGCATTTCTGTCTCTCCATTGTTAATTTAAATATACCCAACGATAGAAAGAAAAATTAACGTCAAGCTTCTCTTAAACTTTACCTATATGTTACAGTGTTAAATGATACAAAACAAAACTTAAAAATAAAGAGAAGCGCGCATAAGGCTAAAGACAAGGATTTTATTTATACAATTTAAAATTGGAAATATTTACCTTTAAAACATTGTTCATTGTTGGACCACAATATTTAATTTAATGTTTGTATGTATGTTATCTGTGTATAGATTTAAATGGTTAGCTTTCTCTTGTAAGATGTATCAAGTCCATGGATTCATCCTTACTTGTGGGATATGCTCCTCCCCTACAGGAAGTGGCAGAGAGAGCACCCACAACAGAGCTGGCTATATAGCTCCCCCCCCTTAGCTCCACCCCCCAGTCATTCTCTCTGCCTGCTTAACTGCTAGGAAGGGCAAAGAGGAGTGTGGTGACAAAAATGTTAGGTTTTTATTTTCTCAAGCAAAAGTTTGTTATTTTAAATGGTACCAGTGTGTACTATTTACTCTCTGGCAGAAAAGGGATGAAGACTTCTGCAAGGAAGATGATGATCTTAGCATTTTGTAACTAAGATCCACTGCTGTTCTCACAAGGGCTGAAGAGTACAGGAAAACTTCAGTTGGGCGAACAGTTTGCAGGCTAAACTGCATTAAGGTATGTTCAGTCTATTTTTTTCTAGACAGACTATGTTATTTCTAGAAAAGGCTGGCAATATCCCCATGAGGGAAGGGTAAGCTGTATTCAGACACTTGGATAGGAATTTCAACTTGCATGAAGGGCTCATTAGTTACTGGTGACACTGTTTGGTAAAAACGTTTTTGTTTATTCAGTGAATGATGCAATTATAATGTTTTTTTTAAAGGGACTAAAGGGGTCATTGTGGCTTGTTTTTGAGTTTTCTAACCCACATGGTTAATTTAGAGACACTCTAGTGTTTGGGTGTGCTTGCTGGAGGTGCTGGTTCAGCTTTGTGCAAACTTGTATTAGTCGTTGGTGTCTTCCTTTCCTTCCTCAGTTGTATAACTCTAGGTGCAAAATAGTGGTGCTGAAATATCAGGCAATACACCATACAAAGGTGAATATCTACTCACAGTGTATATTGCAGGTTACCAGCTCCTTCCCAATATGAAAAGACAATATCACAGATTCAGTAAAAAAGTGTGTCTTTATTTGGCTCAACGCGTTTCAACGGTCCCAGCCGTCTTTCTCAAGAGCAATAAAAGTGCTTTACAAACCAAAGCATTGTAAAGCACTTTTATTGCTCTTGAGAAAGACGGCTGGGACCGTTGAAACGCGTTGAGCCAAATAAAGACACACTTTTTTACTGAATCTGTGATATTGTCTTTTCATATTGGGAAGGAGCCGGTAACCTGCAATATACAGTGTGAGTAGATATTCACCTTTGTATGGTGTATTGCCTGATATTTTCAGCACCACTATTTCTCTTGTAAGGTGTATCCAGTCCACGGATCATCCATTACTTGTGGGATATTCTCCTTCCCAACAGGAAGCTGCAAGAGGACCACCCACAGCAGAGCTGTCTATGTAGCTCCTCCTCTCCCTGCCACCTCCAGTCATTCTCTTGCAGCTCTCGACAAGCATGGAAGCAGTTAGAGAGATGTGGTGTAATTTAGTTGTTTTTTCTTCAATTCAAAAGTTTGTTATTTTCAAATGGTACCGGAGTTGTACTATTTTGGTCTCAGGCAGAAAGTAGAAGAAGAGTCTGCCTGTGGTCTTTAATGATCTTAGCAGGTATTAACTAAGATCCATTGCTGTTCTCACACATAACGGAAGAGAGAGGTAACTTCAGCTCGGGGAATGGCGTGCAGGGTTTCCTGCTATGAGGTATGTGCAGTTTAAATTTTTCTAGAGAAATGTATATGCTAGAAAATGCTGTCGATACCGGATTTTTCTAAGGTAAGCCTGATTACAGTGATTTAATAACAACTAGTATCATGCTTGCTGTTAAAGGTAATACTCTTATTATTTTTTCAATTACTGAAATATAAAACGTTTGCTGGAAGTGCTTAAACGTTTTCTATATGCATATTGGTGATAAAACTTTATTGGGGCCCAGATTTTTCCACATGGCTGGCTAAATTTTGCCTAGGGATAGTTTTTTTAGGCCTCTCACTGTGTATACATAAGTGGGAGGGGCCTAATTTCGCGCCTAAATGCGCATACGTTTTTGCAGACTGAGACATCCAGTTTCCCTGAAGGAGTCCCCTGAATGCTTAGGACCTCTCTGAAGGGTTTTTGTGCTTTCCAAAGTTGATTGTATGGGAAGGTAGGGCCACAGCAGAGCTGTGGCAGTTTGTTGTGACTGTTAAAAAAACGTTTATTTCATTTTTTTTATCCGTTTTTTAAACTAAGGGGTTAATCATCCATTTGCAAGTGGGTACAATGCTCAGTTAGCCTATTATACACACTGTAAAAATTTCGTTTGATTTACTGCTTTTTATCATCCTTTCCACCATGGACTCTGCCTCTAAGACAGGACCTTCTACTTCAGGGTCCTTTCAACCATCCAAATCTAATTTCTCTGCGACTGCCTGGAGATTGAACGCTTGATTTTATCAAAGCGTGGCTTCTCCGAGTCAGTCATTGATACCTTAATTCAGGCACGAAAGCCTGTCACCAGGAAAATCTATCATAAGATATGGTGTAAATATCTTCATTGGTGTGAATCTAAGGGTTACTCATGGCGTAAGGTCAGGATTTCTAGGATACTGTCTTTTCTCCAAGATGGATTGGAGAAGGGTTTGTCAGCAAGTTCCTTAAAGGGACAGATTTCTGCTCCGTCTATTCTTTTGCACAAGTGTCTGGCGGATGTTCCAGACGTTCAGGCTTTTTGTCAGGCTTTAGTTAGAATCAAGCCTGTGTTTAAACCTGTTGGTCCGCCATGGAGTTTAAATTTAGTTCTTAAAGTTCTTCAAGGGGTTCCGTTTGAACCCTTGCATTCCATAGATATCAAGCTTTTATTTTGGAAAGTTCTGTTTTTGGTAGCTATCTCCTCGGCTCGTAGAGTTTCTGAGTTATCTGCCTTACAGTGGGATTCCCCTTATCTGATCTTCCATGCAGATAGGGTAGTTTTGCGTACCAAACCTGGGTTTTTACCTAAGGTGGTATCTAATAAGAATATCAATCAGGAGATTGTTGTTCCCTCACTGTGTCCTAATCCTTCTTCAAAGAAGGAACGTCTATTACACAATCTTGACGTGGTTCGTGCTTTAATGTTTTATTTACAAGCTACTAAAGATTTTCGTCAAACATCTGCATTGTTTGTTGTCTACTCTGGACAGAGGAGAGGCCAAAAGGCTTCGGCAACTTCTCTTTCGTTTTGGCTAAGGAGTATAATCCGCTTAGCTTATGAGACTGCTGGCCAGCAGCCTCCTGAAAGGATTACTGCTCATTCTACTAGAGCGGTAGCTTCCACATGGGCTTTTAAAAATGAGGCTTCAGTTGAACAGATTTGTAAGGCAGCGACTTGGTCTTCGCTTCATACTTTTTCAAAATTCTATAAATTTGATACTTTTGCTTCTTCTGAGGCTATTTTTGGGAGAAAGGTTTTACAGGCAGTGGTACCTTCCGTTTAAGTACCTGCCTTGTCCCTCCCTTCATCCGTGTCCTATAGCTTTGGTATTGGTATCCCACACGTAATGGATGATCCGTAGACTGGATACACCTTACAAGAGATAACATAATTTATGCTTACCTGATAAATTTATTTCTCTTGTGGTGTATCCAGTCCACGGCCAGCCCTGTCATTTCAAGGCAGGTATATTTTATTTTTAAACTTCACTCACCACTGCACCCTATGGTTTCCCCTTTCTCCTGCTTGTCTTCGGTCGAATGACTGGAGGTGGCAGGGAGAGGAGGAGCTATATAGACAGCTCTGCTGTGGGTGGTCCTCTTGCAGCTTCCTGTTGGGAAGGAGAATATCCCACAAGTAATGGATGATCCGTGGACTGGATACACCACAAGAGAAATAAATTTATCAGGTAAGCATAAATTATGTTTTTGCACCTAGAGTTATACAACCGAGGAAGGAAACGAAGACACCAACGACTAATACAAGTTTGCACAAAGCTGAACCAGCGCCTCCAGCTAGCACACCTGATTTATTCACACAGACTTTGGGAGAGACTGTGGGACGGCTGCGGTTCACCAGAAGGGGAAAGTATTAACACATATTATACACCTGTTTGCATGCACACTCTAGTGTTTGTCTGTTAGGTCTCAAAACATTGAGTGAGGTGGTAGGGGCCTATTTTCGCGCCTCAGTTGTGCAGTTTCTTTTCCTCTGAGACTTCTAACTGCTTCTCCAGAGGTTCCTGCCGTGTTTGAGGGCTGTAAAAGAAGTTTTTTTTCCCCACAAATTGTTCTGAAGGGCCAGGTAGGAGCCACAGCAGAACTGTGGCAAAGTGCTGAAAGTCTTTTTTACTGGTTTTGATGTTTTTTCAATCCGGTTTTGCCATTAAGGGGTTAATTGTTTATTTGCATAGCTGTGCAAAGTTACTAAGGCTATATGATACTACTGTAAAAATTTTGTTATGTTTACTGCTTTTTTACACTGTTTTGCAGAATTTGTGCAGCTTTTTTTTTCTCTTAAAGGCACAGTACCGTTTTATTTCTAAGTGTTATTTACTTTGATTACAGTGTTTTCCAAGCTTGCTTGTTACATTACTAGCCTGTTTAACATGTCTGACACCAAGGAAAATCCTTGTTCAATATGTTTGGAAGCCATTGTGGTACCCCCTCTTAGAATGTGTCCCAATTGTACTGATATGTCTATAAACTATAAAGAACATATATTAGCACTTAAAAATAGAGCAATAGATGATTCTCAGTCAGAAGTAAATGAGGGTTTAGCATCTAGCTCTCCCCAAGTGTCACAACCAGTAACGCCCGCACAAGTGACGCCAAGTACCTCTAGTGCGTCGAATTCATTTATTTTACAAGACATGGCCACAGTTATGAATACAACCCTCACAGAGGTTTTATCCTAACTGCCTAGTTTTCAAGGACAGCTCTGGGTTAAGGAAAAATGCTGAGCACTCTGACACTTTAGTAGCCGTATCTGATATTCCCTCACAATGCTCTGAGGTAGGGGTGAGGGATTTGTTATCTGAGGGAGAAATTTCTGATTCAGGAAAGATGCTTCCTCAGACAGATTCTGATATGACGGCCTTTAAATTTAAGCTTGAACACCTCCGCTTATTGCTCAGGGAGGTATTAGCGGCTCTAGATGATTGTGACCCTATAGTGGTCCCAGAGAAATTGTGTAAGATGGATAAATACTTAGAGGTTCCTGTTTACATTGATGTTTTTTTCCAGTCCTTAAGAGGATTGTGAATATTATTGCTAAGGAGTGGGATAGACCAGGTATTCCGTTCATTCCCCCTCCTGTTTTTAAGAAAATGTTTCCCATATCTGACACCATGCGGGACTCGTGGCAGACAGTTCCTAAGGTGGAGGGAGCTATTTCTACTCTGTCTAAGCGTACAACTATACTTATTGAAGTCAGTTGTGCTTTCAAAGATCCTGTGGATAAAAAATTAGAGGGTCTCCTGAAGGAAATTTTTGTTCATCAAGGTTTTCTTCTTCAACCTATTGCGTGCATTGTTCCTGCAACTACTGCAGCTGCTTTCTGGTTTGAGGCTCTAGAAGAGGCTCTTCAGATGGAGACTCCATTAGAAGAAATTTTGGACAGAATTAAGGCCCTTAAATTGACTAATTCTTTTATTACAGATGCCGCTTTTCAACTGGCTAAATTAGCGGCAAAGAATTCAGGTTTTGCCATTTTAGCACGCAGGGCGTTATGGCTTAAATCCTGGTCTGCTGATGTGTCATCTAAAACTAATCTTTTGAACATCCCTTTCAAAGGAAAGACCTTATTCTGGCCTGAACTGAAAGAGATTATTTCAGACATCACTGGAGGGAAAGGTCATGCCCTCCCTCAGGATAGATCAAATAAGGTGAGGACCAAACAAAATAATTTTCGTTTCTTTTGGAATTTCAAGAGTGGTCCCGCTTCAGCTTCCTCTGCTGCAAAGCAAGAGGGGAATTTCCCCCAATCCAAGTCAGTCTGGGGACCTAACCAGGCTTGGAACAAGGGTAAACAGGCCAAGAAGCCTGCACCTCTAAGACAGCATGAAGGGGTAGCCCCCAATCCAGGACCGGATCTAGTAGGGGGCAGACTCCGCTCAGGCTTGGGCAAGAGATGTTCACGATCCCTGGGTTTTAGAAATTTTGTCCCAGGGATATTTTCTGGAATTCAAAAGCTCTCTTCCAAGGGGGACTTTTCACATTTCTCGATTGTCTGTAAACAGACAAAGAGAGAGGTGTTCTTACGCTGTGTAGAAGACCTACATACCATGGGGGTGATCCGCCCAGTCCCAAAAGAGGAACAGGGGCTAGGTTTTTACTCAAACTTGTTTGTGGTTTCCAAAAAAGAGGGAACTTTCAGATCAATCTTGGATCTTAACATTCTAAACAAGTTCCTCAAAGTTCCATCATTCAAGATGGAGACTATTCGGTCTATTCTACCTCTGATCTAGGAGGGTCAATATATGACCACCGTGGACTTAAAGGATGTGTATCTACACATCCCTATTCACAGAATTTTCACAAGGGTGCTAGGGTCCCTTCTGGCGGTTCTACGACCACGGGCATAGCCTTATCTAGACGACATCTTATTTCAGGCGTCAACTTTCCAGCTATCCAAGTCTCACACGGACATTGTGTTGGCTTTTCTGAGATCTCACGGGTGGACGGTGAACATAAAAAAGAGTTCTCTCTTCCCTCTTATAAGAGTTTCCTTCCTAGGGACTCTAATAGACTCGGTAGAAATGAAAATATTTCTGATGGCGGTCAGAAAATCAAAGCTCTTAACCACTTGCTGAGCTATTAATTCCATTCCTCGGCCATCAGTGGCTCAGTATGTGAAGGTAATCGGACTCATGGTAGCGGCAATGGACATAGTTCCTTTTGCCCGCCTACACCTCAGACCACTACATATATGCATGCTCAAACAGTGGACTCGGGATTATGCAGATTTGTCTCCTCAACTGCATCTGGAACAGGAGACCAGAGATTCTCTTCTCTGGTGGTTGTCTCAGGACCACCTGTCTCAGGGAATGTGTTTCCGCAGGCCAGAGTGGCTCATTGTAACGACAGATATCAGCCTGCTAGGCTGGGATACAGTCTGGAACTCCCTGAAAACACAGGACTTATGGTCTCGGGAGGAATCTCTTCTCCCGATAAATATTCTAGAACTGAGAGCGATATTCAATGCGCTTCAGGCGTGGCCTCAGCTTGCTGCGGCCAAATTCATCAGGTTTCAGTCGGACAACATCACGACTGTAGCTTTTATCAATCATCAAGGAGTTCTCTAGCGATGATGGAGGTAACCAAAATAATCCGATGGGCAGAAGATCACTCTTGCCATCTCTCAGCAATCCACATCCCAGGAGTAGAGAACTGGGAGGCGGATTTCCTAAGTCGTTTTCATCTGGGGGAGTGGGAACTCCATCCAGAGGTATTTGCCCAGCTGATTCAGCTATGGGGCACACCAGAATTGGATCTGATGGCGTCCCGTCAGAATGCCAAACTTTCTCGTTACGGGTCCAGGTCCCGGGATCCCAAGGCGGTCCTGATAGATGCTCTAGCAGTGCCTTGGTCTTTCAATCTGGCCTATGTATTTCCTCTCCTTCTACGTCTGGTTGCCAGAATAAAGCAGGAGATAGCTTCGGTGATTCTGATAGCACCAGCGTGGCCACGCAGGACTTGGTATGCAGACCTAGTGGACATGTCTTCGGTTCTACCATGGACTCTGCCAATGAGGCAGGACCTTCTATTCCAAGGTCTGTTTACGCATCCAAGTGTAATTTCTCTGCGTCTGACTGCTTGGAGATTGAACGCCTGATTGTATCAAAGCGTAGTTTTTCGGTCATTGATACCCTGATTCAGGCTAGAAAGCCTGTCACCAGGAAGATCTATCATAAGATTTGGCGCAAATATCTTTATTGGTGTGAATCCACAGGTTACTCGTGGAGTAAGATTAGGATTCCTAGAATATTGTCTTTTCTCCAAGAAGGTTTGGAGAAGGGATTATCAGCTAGTTCCTTATAAGGACAAATATCTGCTTTGTCTATTCTTCTACACAAACGTCTGGCAGATGTCCCAGACGTTCGAGCATTTAGTCAGGCTTTGGTCAGAATCAAGCCTGTATTTAAACCTGTTGCTCCGCCATGGAGCCTAAGTTTAGTTCTTAAAGTTCTTCAAGGGGTTCCGTTTAAACCTATGCATTCCATGGATATTAAGCTTCTATCTTGGAAAGTTTTGTTTTTAGTAGCTATCTCTTCGGCTCGAAGAGTTTCTGAGCTATATGCTTTACAGTGTGATTCCCCTTATCTTATTTTCCATGCAGATAAGGTGGTTTTGCGTACCAAACCTGGATTTCTTCCTAAGGTTGTTTCTTATAAGAATATCAATCAAGAGATTGTTGTTCCTTCACTGTGTCTTAATCCTTCTTCAAAGAAGGAACGTCTGTTGCACAATCTTGATGGGGTTCGCGCTTTAAAGTTCTACTTACAAGCAACTAAAGATTTCGGTCAAACATCTTCATTGTTTGTTGTTTATTCTGGTAAGCGGAGAGGTCAGAAAGCTACGGCTACCTCTCTTTCCTTTTGGCTGAAAAGCATCATCCGTTTGGCTTATGAGACTGCTGGCCAACAGTCTCCTGAAAGAATTACTGCTCATTCTACTAGAGCTGTGGCTTCCACATGGCTTTTAAAAATGAGGCTTCTGATTAACAGATTTGTAATGCGGCGACTTGGTCTTTGTTTATTACTTTTTATAAATTTTACAAATTTGATACTTTTGCTTCTTCGGAGGCTATTTTTGGGAGAAAGGTTCTACAAGCAGTGGTGCCTTCAGTTTAAGGTCCCTGTCTTGTCCCTCCCTTCATCCGTGTCCTAAAGCTTTGGTATTGGTATCCCACAAGTATGGATGAATCCGTGGACTCGATACATCTTACAAGAGAAAACATAATTTATGCTTACCTGATAATTTTATTTCTCTTGTGATGTATCGAGTCCACGGCCCGACCTGTTTATTAAGGCAGTCATATATATATATTTCTCCAACATAGGTGTGTCCGGTCCACGGCGTCATCCTTACTTGTGGGATATTCTCTTCCCCAACAGGAAATGGCAAAGAGCCCAGCAAAGCTGGTCACATGATCCCTCCTAGGCTCCGCCTACCCCAGTCATTCTCTTTGCCGTTGTACAGGCAACATCTCCACGGAGATGGCTTAGAGTTTTTTAGTGTTTAACTGTAGTTTTTCATTATTCAATCAAGAGTTTGTTATTTTCAAATAGTGCTGGTATGTACTATTTACTCAGAAACAGAAAAGAGATGAAGAGTTCTGTTTGTATGAGGAAAATGATTTTAGCAACCGTAACTAAAATCCATGGCTGTTCCACACAGGACTGTTGAGAGCAATTAACTTCAGTTGGGGGAACAGTGTGCAGTCTCTTGCTGCTTGAGGTATGACACATTCTAACAAGACGATGTAATGCTGGAAGCTGTCATTTTCCCTATGGGATCCGGTAAGCCATGTTTATTACGATCGTAAATAAGGGCTTCACAAGGGCTTATTTAGACTGTAGACTTTTTTGGGCTAAATCGATTCATTATTAACACATATTTAGCCTTGAGGAATCATTTTATTTGGGTATTTTGATATAATAATATCGGCAGGCACTGTATTAGACACCTTATTTCTCAGGGGCTTTCCCAAAGCATAAGCAGAGTCTCATTTTCGCGCCGGTGTGGCGCACTTGTTTTTGAGAGGCATGGCATGCAGTCGCATGTGAGAGGAGCTCTGATACTTAGAAAAGACTTCTGAAGGCGTCATTTGGTATCGTATTCCCCTTTGGGTTTGGTTGGGTCTCAGCAAAGCAGATACCTGGGACTGTAAAGGGGTTAAAGCTTAAAACGGCTCCGGTTCCGTTATTTTAAGGGTTAAAGCTTCCAAATTTGGTGTGCAATATTTTTAAGGCTTTATGACACTGTGGTGAAAATTTGGTGAATTTTGAACAATTCCTTCATGTTTTTTCGCAATTGCAGTAATAAAGTGTGTTCAGTTTAAAATTTAAAGTGACAGTAACGGTTTTATTTTAAAACGTTTTTTGTACTTTCTTATCAAGTTTATGCCTGTTTAACATGTCTGAACTACCAGATAGACTGTGTTCTGAATGTGGGGAAGCCAGAATTCCTATTCATTTAAATAAATGTGATTTATGTGATAATGACAATGATGCCCAAGATGATTCCTCAAGTGAGGGGAGTAAGCATGGTACTGCATCATTCCCTCCTTCGTCTACACGAGTCTTGCCCACTCAGGAGGCCCCTAGTACATCTAGTGCGCCAATACTCCTTACTATGCAACAATTAACGGCTGTAATGGATAATTCTGTCAAAAACATTTTAGCCAAAATGAACCCTTGTCAGCGTAAGCGTGGCTGCTCTGTTTTAGTTACTGAAGAGCATGACGACGCTGATATTAATATCTCTGAAGGGCCCCTAACCCAATCTGAGGGAGCCAGGGAGGTTTTGTCTGAGGGAGAAATTACTGATTTAGGGAACATTTCTCAGCAGGCTGAATCTGATGTGATTACATTTAAATTTAAGTTGGAACATCTCCGCATTTTGCTTAAGGAGGTATTATCCACTCTGGATGATTGTGAAAATTTGGTCATCCCAGAGAAACTATGTAAAATGGACGAGTTCCTAGAGGTGCCGGGGCTCCCAGAAGCTTTTCCTATACCCAAGCGGGTGGCGGACATTGTTAATAAAGAATGGGAAAGGCCCGGTATTCCTTTCGTCCCTCCCCCCATATTTAAAAAATTGTTTCCTATGGTCGACCCCAGAAAGGACTTATGGCAGTCAGTCCCCAAGGTCGAGGGAGCGGTTTCTACTTTAAACAAACGCACCACTATACCCATAGAGGATAGTTGTGCTTTCAAAGATCCTATGGATAAGAAATTAGAAGGTTTGCTCAAAAAGATGTTTGTTCAGCAGGGTTACCTTCTACAACCCATTTCATGCATTGTCCCTGTCACTACAGCTGCATATTTCTGGTTTGATGAACTGATAAAGGTGCTCGATAGTGATTCTCCTCCTTATGAGGAGATTATGGACAGAATCAATGCTCTCAAATTGGCTAATGCTTTCACTCTAGACGCCACTTTGCAATTGGCTAGGTTAGCGGCTAAGAATTCTGGGTTTGCTATTGTGGCGCGCAGAGCGCTTTGGTTGAAATCTTGGTCGGCTGATGCGTCTTCCAAGAACAAGCTACTAAACATTCCTTTCAAGGGGAAAACGCTGTTTGGTCCCGACTTGAAAGAGATTATCTCTGATATCACTGGGGGTAAGGGCCACGCCCTTCCTCAGGATCGGCCTTTCAAGGCAAAAAATAGACCTAATTTTCGTCCCTTTCGTAAAAACGGACCAGCCCAAAGTGCTACGTCCTCTAAGCAAGAGGGTAATACTTCTCAGGCCAAGCCAGCTTGGAGACCAATGCAAGGCTGGAACAAGGGAAAGCAGGCCAAGAAACCTGCCACTGCTACCAAGACAGCATGAAATATTGGCCCCCGATCCGGGACCGGATCTGGTGGGGGGCAGACTCTCTCTCTTCGCTCAGGCTTGGGCAAGAGATGTTCTGGATCCTTGGGCGCTAGAAATAGTCTCCCAGGGTTATCTTCTGGAATTCAAGGGACTTCCCCCAAGGGGGAGGTTCCACAGGTCTCAGTTGTCTTCAGACCACATAAAAAGACAGGCGTTCTTACATTGTGTAGAAGACCTGTTAAAAATGGGAGTGATTCATCCTGTTCCATTAAGAGAACAGGGGATGGGGTTCTACTCCAACCTGTTCATAGTTCCCAAAAAAGAGGGAACGTTCAGACCAATCTTAGATCTCAAGATCTTAAACAAATTTCTCAAGGTCCCATCGTTCAAGATGGAAACCATTCGAACTATCCTTCCTTCCATCCAGGAAGGTCAATTCATGACCACGGTGGATTTAAAGGATGCGTATCTACATATTCCTATCCACAAGGAACATCATCGGTTCCTAAGGTTTGCATTCCTGGACAAACATTACCAGTTTGTGGCGCTTCCTTTCGGATTAGCCACTGCTCCAAGGATTTTCACAAAGGTACTAGGGTCCCTTCTAGCGGTGCTAAGACCAAGGGGCATTGCAGTAGTACCCTACCTGGACGACATTCTGATTCAAGCGTCGTCCCTTCCTCGAGCAAAGGCTCACACGGACATCGTCCTGGCCTTTCTCAGATCTCACGGCTGGAAAGTGAACGTGGAAAAGAGTTCTCTATCCCCGTCAACAAGGGTTCCCTTCTTGGGAACAATTATAGACTCCTCAGAAATGAGGATTTTTCTAACAGAGGCCAGAAAAACAAAACTTCTGGACTCTTGTCGGATAATTCATTCCGTTCCTCTTCCTTCCGTAGCTCAGTGCATGGAAGTGATCGGGTTGATGGTAGCGGCAATGGACATAGTTCCTTTTGCGCGCATTCATCTAAGACCATTACAACTGTGCATGCTCAGTCAGTGGAATGGGGACTATACAGACTTGTCTCCGAAGATACAAGTAAATCAGAGGACCAGAGACTCACTCCGTTGGTGGCTGTCCCCGGACAACCTGTCACAAGGGATGACATTCCGCAGACCAGAGTGGGTCATTGTCACGACCGACGCCAGTCTGATGGGCTGGGGCGCGGTCTGGGGATCCCTGAAAGCTCAGGGTCTTTGGTCTCGGGAAGAATCTCTTCTACCGATAAATATTCTGGAACTGAGAGCGATATTCAATGCTCTCAAGGCTTGGCCTCAGCTAGCGAGGACCAAGTTCATACGGTTTCAATCAGACAACATGACGACTGTTGCGTACATCAACCATCAGGGGGGAACAAGGAGTTCCCTAGCGATGGAAGAAGTGACCAAGATTATTCTATGGGCGGAGTCTCACTCCTGCCACCTGTCTGCTATCCACATCCCGGGAGTGGAAAATTGGGAAGCGGATTTTCTGAGTCGTCAGACATTGCATCCGGGGGAGTGGGAACTCCATCCGGAAATCTTTGCCCAAGTCACTCAGCTGTGGGGCATTCCAGACATGGATCTAATGGCCTCTCGTCAGAACTTCAAAGTTCCCTGTTACGGGTCCAGATCCAGGGATCCCAAGGCGGCTCTAGTGGATGCACTAGTAGCACCTTGGACCTTCAAACTAGCTTATGTGTTCCCGCCGTTTCCTCTCATCCCCAGGCTGGTAGCCAGGATCAATCAGGAGAGGGCGTCGGTGATATTGATAGCTCCTGCGTGGCCACGCAGGACTTGGTATGCAGATCTGGTGAATATGTCATCGGCTCCACCTTGGAAGCTACCTTTGAGACGAGACCTTCTTGTTCAGGGTCCGTTCGAACATCCGAATCTGGTTTCACTCCAGCTGACTGCCTGGAGATTGAACGCTTGATTTTATCGAAGCGAGGTTTCTCAGATTCTGTTATCGATACTCTTGTTCAGGCCAGAAAGCCTGTAACTAGAAAGATTTACCACAAAATTTGGAAAAAATATATCTGTTGGTGTGAATCTAAAGGATTCCCTTGGGACAAGGTTAAGATTCCTAGGATTCTATCCTTCCTTCAAGAAGGATTGGAAAAAGGATTATCGGCAAGTTCCCTGAAGGGACAGATTTCTGCCTTGTCGGTGTTACTTCACAAAAAGCTGGCAGCTGTGCCAGATGTTCAAGCCTTTGTTCAGGCTCTGGTTAGAATTAAGCCTGTTTACAAACCCTTGACTCCTCCTTGGAGTCTCAATTTAGTTCTTTCGGTTCTTCAGGGGGTTCCGTTTGAACCCTTACATTCCGTTGATATTAAGTTATTATCTTGGAAAGTTTTGTTTTTAGTTGCAATTTCTTCTGCTAGAAGAGTTTCAGAATTATCTGCTCTGCAGTGTTCCCCTCCTTATCTGGTGTTCCATGCAGATAAGGTGGTTTTACGTACTAAACCTGGGTTTCTTCCAAAAGTTGTTTCTAACAAAAACATTAACCAGGAGATTATCGTACCTTCTCTGTGTCCGAAACCAGTTTCAAAGAAGGAACGTTTGTTGCACAATTTGGATGTTGTTCGCGCTCTAAAATTCTATTTAGATGCTACGAAGGATTTTAGACAAACATCTTCCTTGTTTGTTGTTTACTCAGGTAAAAGGAGAGGTCAAAAAGCTACTTCTACCTCTCTCTCTTTTTGGATTAAAAGCATCATCAGATTGGCTTATGAGACTGCCGGACGGCAGCCTCCCGAAAGAATCACAGCTCATTCCACTAGGGCTGTGGCTTCCACATGGGCCTTCAAGAACGAGGCTTCTGTTGATCAGATATGTAGGGCAGCGACTTGGTCTTCACTGCACACTTTTACCAAATTTTACAAGTTTGATACTTTTGCTTCTTCTGAGGCTATTTTTGGGAGAAAGGTTTTGCAAGCCGTGGTGCCTTCCATTTAGGTGACCTGATTTGCTCCCTCCCTTCATCCGTGTCCTAAAGCTTTGGTATTGGTTCCCACAAGTAAGGATGACGCCGTGGACCGGACACACCTATGTTGGAGAAAACAGAATTTATGTTTACCTGATAAATTTCTTTCTCCAACGGTGTGTCCGGTCCACGGCCCGCCCTGGTTTTTTTAATCAGGTCTGATAATTTATTTTCTTTAACTACAGTCACCACGGTACCATATGGTTTCTCCTATGCAAATATTCCTCCTTAACGTCGGTCGAATGACTGGGGTAGGCGGAGCCTAGGAGGGATCATGTGACCAGCTTTGCTGGGCTCTTTGCCATTTCCTGTTGGGGAAGAGAATATCCCACAAGTAAGGATGACGCCGTGGACCGGACACACCGTTGGAGAAAGAAATTTATCAGGTAAACATAAATTCTGTTTTTTATTTTTAAACTTTCAGTCACCACTGCACCCTATAGTTTCTCCTTTTTCTTCCTAGCCTTCGGTCGAATGACTGGGGGGTGGAGCTAAGGGGGGAGCTATATAGGCAGCTCTGCTGTGGGTGCTCTCTCTGCCACTTCCTGTAGGGGAGGAGAATATCCCACAAGTAAGGATGAATCCGTGGACTCAATACATCACAAGAGAAATAAATTTATCAGGAAAGCATAAATTATGTTTTTTCCTAGCAATATCACTTATTTCTTTCATACAGGTGGTTAGAGTCCACAATCCAATACTCCTGGGAATTACTCTTCCCTACCACTAGGAGGAGGCAAAGACACTCTATATCCTTATTATGGGCACTTATAGTGTGTTTGTATGTGTGTATATATATATATATATATATATATGTATATAAAATGTGTGTGTATGTATGTATATATATATATATATATATATATATATATATATATATATATATATATATATATATATAAAAAAAACCACCTAACCTCATTAACAGTGCTAAACTGGAAGCTGTCCTTTACATGCAGTTACATGCCTTGTAATCATTTAAATTCAGTATTTAAAAGCTGTTGCTAAACTTCCTGAAGCTTTTCCTATCCCTGATGTTGTCTCTGATATGGTTTCTAGGAAATGGTCTAAACCAAGTAATTTATTTAATCCTTCTGCAAGGTTTAAAAAGTTATATTCCTTACCTGCTGATAATGTTAATATATAGGAAACTGGTTGATGGGACTATGGCTAAACATACTACTATCCCTTTGGAAGACAGTTCTTCTTTTAAAGACCCTTTGGATAGAAAATTAGAATCTTTTCATAGAAGGGCCTTTTTACAAAGGTATTTGCTTAGGCCTGCTATTTCTATTGCTGATGTGGCTGCTGCCTCATTTTACTGGTCATCTAGTCTTTCAGAACAGTGTTCTAATGACTCTACTAGTGAGAGTCTTTTGGGTTTGCTCATAGACACCAATTCTTTTATTTGTGATGTTGTAATTGATATCATGAAGATCAATATCAAAAGCATGTCATTGGCAGTTTTTCTAGGAGATCCTTGTGGCTTAAATCCTGGTCTGCTGACATGGTGTCAAAATCCAGATTATTGTCTTTCTTTGATTTGGATTCTATTATATCTAATGTTACTGGTGGTAAAATAGTTTTTCTTCCTCAAGACAAGATTTCTAGAGGGAAATCTAAAGCTTCAGAACGTTTTTGCTCCTTTTGTCAGGAAAAGGAACAAAGGATTCCTCTGCTCAGAAGCAAGGCACACATCTATTCCAGTGTGGAGGCCTAGTGCTAACTAGAACAGATCAAAGCAGGCTTAGAAATATATTCCTACTGCCACGTCTTCAAGAAGGTCGGCCCCGGACTTCCGGTGGGAGGCTTAGCAAGATGGTCGCAAGTGGGAACTGCTCTGCTTGAGACCAAGTTATTTTTTCCTATTCTAGGATTAAATCTCCGCCATCCTGCTAGCCCTTAGCAGTTTTAGCTGTTCGGGCATTTCTAAGGATCAAGCTGTACAACTCTTGGCCCCCGGAACGACGGAAAGTTGTAGAAGAGGAGAAAGCTGTGATACGCATGGTACACAGCACAGCTGGGGACAAAGGAAAAAGCATGGAAATCTCCCCAGTCGCAACAGACTCTCAAAACAAAGACATTTTAACTGCCATACAAGGCTTGCTTCTGCCAGCGTTAACCAAGCTGGAATCTACCCTGCAGAATCTACTGACCCAAACTCAAGTCGTGGATCTCTCGCATGCGAGTCCAAAATGGCGCCGCCTCCCAGCAGAACCCATTTGTAATCTTACCGGCATTACTCCTGAGACACATCAGAGATGGCACAGGGAGGGACCGAAGGGACAGCCACTGCTGTTAGAGGGCTCTGGTCCCATATTCAGAAATAGCAAGGAAGCAGGACCCCCGGCAGTTGTTAAGGAGGAGGCGATGAAAGCCGCAAGATCTGACCTCAAGCTGCAGCGCGACCCCGGCATTCACTCTACTCCTTACCAGCCATTAAAGGTTGCACTTTACCGGGCTGTATGCCGATCACATGGAGAGGTGTCAATCAGAGACTTGCTGCTAACAACGACTCAACTACAGTTTGCTTCTGAAATGGAGCCGGTTGCAGACCTATCAGCTCAATATTCACTAACCACCTGGATCTTTTTGATTGACATCCGAGCTTGCTCTTCTACTTACTTGCACCGACGGGTGTTACAATGGATCCTGCAAAATCAAGACAATTTAGAAAGTAATCACGGGATGACCCGTGGAGGGGTCGGTTAGCTCTTAACTTTATATCTCCTATATCTATCAGGTTACAGCACTGGTCATTGGCAGTATTTGGTGGGTTAAATGTTGGGATTTGTGGACTGTTAATGTTTACAGACTAAGCTCCGTTTTTAGGGTTAAAAGTTATTTGCCTAACCTGCTTGTGTCTGCACTCACACTTCCCCTCCCTCATCCCCCCACTGGAATAGAAATGCACTGTACGTAGTTTTATCTCATTTCGTCTCTTATGCATTTTACTTGCCCCAAACGTACTGGATACATGTATCGAATTTTTTACACTGACCTTAGTGTTCTCCATGCACCACGGTTTAGTTTATAATTTCTCCAACATAGGTGTGTCCGGTCCACGGCGTCATCCTTACTTGTGGGATATTCTCTTCCCCAACAGGAAATGGCAAAGAGCCCAGCAAAGCTGGTCACATGATCCCTCCTAGGCTCCGCCTTCCCCAGTCATTCTCTTTGCCGTTGCACAGGCAACATCTCCACGGAGATGGTTAAGAGTTTTTTGGTGTTTAAATGTAGTTTTATTCTTCAATCAAGAGTTTGTTATTTTAAAATAGTGCTGGTATGTACTATTTACTCTGAAACAGAAAATAGATGAAGATTTCTGTTTGTAAGAGGAAGATGATTTTAGCAACCGTTACTAAAATCGATGGCTGTTTCCACACAGGACTGTTGAGATGAAGTAACTTCAGTTGGGGGAAACAGTGGGCAGACTTTGCTGCTGGAGGTATGACACATTTCTAACAAGACTTGGTAATGCTGGAAGCTGTCATTTTCCCTATGGGATCCGGTAAGCCATTTTCTTAGTTTAGTATAAGAATAAAGGGCTTTAAAGACTGGTAGACATTTTTCTGGGCTAAAACGATTACTTTATAAGCATATTTAATAGATTATAACTTTGAGGAGTTATTTTAATCTTGGGAATTGTATTAAAAAAACGGCAGGCACTGTATTGGACACCTTTTTCACTGGGGGCCTTTTCTAGTCATAGGCAGAGCCTCATTTTCGCGCCACTAATGCGCAGTTGTTTTTGGAAAGCAAGGCATGCAGATGCATGTGTGAGGAGCTCAGATCCACTGAAAAAGCTTATTGAAGGCGTCATTTGGTATCGTATTCCCCTCTGGGCTTGGTTGGGTCTCAGCAAAGCAGATACCAGGGACTGTATAGGGGTTAAATGTAAAAACGGCTCCGGTTCCGTTATTTTAAGAGTTAAAGCTTTCAAATTTGGTGTGCAATACTTTTAAGGCTTTAAGACACTGTGGTGAAATTTTGGTGAATTTTGAACAATTCCTTCATACTTTTTCGCATATTCAGTAATAAAGTGTGTTCAGTTTAAAATTTAAAGTGACAGTAACGGTTTTATTTTAAAACGTTTTTTGTGCTTTGTTATCAAGTTTATGCCTATTAACATGTCTGAACCATCAGATAGACAATGTTCTGTATGTTCGGAAGCCAAGGTTCCTCCCCATTTAAATATATGTGATGTATGTGACAAACAAAGTAGGGACAATGATGCCACTGATAATGATATTGCCCAAGATGATTCCTCAAGTGAGGGGAGTAAGCATGGTACTGCATCATCCCCTTCTGTGTCTACACCAGTCTTGCCCACTCAGGAGGTCCCTAGTACATCTAGTGCCCCAATCCTCCTTACAATGCAACAATTAACAGCTGTAATGGATAATTCTATTAAAAACATTTTAGCCAAAATGCCCACTTATCAGCGAAAGCGCGATTGCTCTGTTTTAGATACTGAAGAGCATGAGGACGCTGACGATAATGGTTCTGACATGCCCTTGCACCAGTCTGAAGGGGCCAGGGAGGTTTTGTCTGAGGGAGAAATTTCAGACTCAGGAAAAATTTCTCAACAAGCTGAACCTGACGTTATTACATTTAAATTTAAATTGGAACATCTCCGCGCTCTGCTTAAGGAGGTGTTATCTACCCTGGATGATTGTGACAATTTGGTCATTCCAGAGAAATTGTGTAAGATGGACAAGTTCCTAGAGGTCCCGGTGCCCCCCGATGCTTTTCCTATACCCAAGCGGGTGGCGGACATTGTAAATAAAGAATGGGAAAGGCCCGGCATACCTTTTGTCCCTCCCCCTATATTTAAGAAATTATTTCCTATGGTCGACCCCAGAAAGGACTTATGGCAGACAGTCCCCAAGGTCGAGGGGGCGGTTTCTACTCTAAACAAACGCACTACTATCCCTATAGAAGATAGTTGTGCTTTCAAAGATCCTATGGATAAAAAATTAGAGGGTTTGCTTAAAAAGATGTTTGTTCAGCAAGGTTACCTTCTACAACCAATTTCATGCATTGTTCCTGTCACTACAGCAGCGTGTTTCTGGTTCGAAGAACTAGAAAAGTCGCTCAATAAAGACTCTTCGTATGAGGAGGTTATGGACAGAGTTCAAGCACTTAAATTGGCTAACTCTTTTATCTTAGACGCCACTTTGCAATTAGCTAGATTAGCGGCGAAAAATTCAGGTTTTGCTATTGTGGCGCGCAGAGCGCTTTGGCTAAAGTCTTGGTCAGCGGATGTGTCCTCCAAGAACAAATTGCTTAACATCCCTTTCAAGGGGAAAACGCTGTTTGGCCCTGACTTGAAAGAGATTATTTCAGACATCACTGGGGGAAAGGGCCACACCCTTCCTCAGGATAGGTCTTTTAAGGCTAAAAATAAACCAAATTTTCGTCCCTTTCGCAGAAACGGACCAGCCTCAAATTCTACATCCTCTAAGCAAGAGGGTAATACTTCTCAAACCAAGCCAGCCTGGAGGCCGATGCAAGGCTGGAACAAAGGTAAGCAGGCCAAGAAACCTGCCACTGCTACTAAGACAGAGTGAGATGTTGGCCCCCGATCCGGGACCGGATCTGGTGGGGGGCAGACTCTCTCTCTTCGCTCAGGCTTGGGCAAGAGATGTTCAGGATCCTTGGGCGCTAGAAATAGTTTCTCAAGGTTATCTCCTGGAATTCAAGGAACTACCCCCAAGGGGAAGGTTCCACAGGTCTCAATTGTCTTCAGACCAAATAAAAAGACAGGCATTCTTACATTGTGTAGAAGACCTGTTAAAAATGGGAGTGATTCATCCTGTTCCATTAGGAGAACAAGGGATGGGGTTTTACTCCAATCTGTTCATAGTTCCCAAAAAAGAGGGAACATTCAGACCAATTTTAGATCTCAAGATCCTAAACAAATTTCTCAGGGTTCCATCGTTCAAAATGGAAACCATTCGGACAATTCTTCCTACCATCCAGGAAGGTCAATTCATGACCACGGTGGATTTAAAGGATGCGTATCTACATATTCCTATCCACAAGGAACATCATCGGTTCCTAAGGTTCGCCTTTCTGGACAAGCATTACCAGTTTGTGGCACTTCCATTCGGATTAGCCACTGCTCCAAGAATTTTCACAAAGGTACTAGGGTCCCTTCTAGCGGTGCTAAGTCCAAGGGGCATTGCAGTAGTACCTTACTTGGACGACATACTGATTCAAGCGTCGTCTCTGCCACAAGCAAAGGCTCATACGGACATTGTCCTAGCCTTTCTCAGATCTCACGGGTGGAAAGTGAACGTAGAAAAAAGTTCTCTATCCCCGTCAACAAGAGTTCCCTTCTTGGGAACAATATTAGACTCCTTAGAAATGAAGATTTTTCTGACAGAGGCCAGAAAATCAAAACTTCTAAGCTCTTGTCAAGTTCTTCATTCTGTTCTTCTTCCTTCCATAGCGCAGTGCATGGAAGTAATAGGTTTGATGGTTGCGGCAATGGACATAGTTCCTTTTGCGCGAATTCATCTAAGACCATTACAACTGTGCATGCTCAGACAGTGGAATGGGGATTATACAGACTTGTCTCCGACGATACAAGTAGATCAGAGGACCAGAGATTCACTCCGTTGGTGGCTGACCCTGGACAACCTGTCACAGGGGATGAGCTTCCGCAGACCAGAGTGGGTCATTGTCATGACCGACGCCAGTCTGGTGGGCTGGGGCGCGGTCTGGGAACCCCTGAAAGCTCAGGGTCTATGGTCTCGGGAAGAATCTCTTCTCCCGATAAACATTCTGGAACTGAGAGCGATATTCAATGCTCTCAAGGCTTGGCCTCAACTAGCAAAGGCCAAATTCATAAGGTTTCAATCAGACAACATGACGACTGTTGCATATATCAACCATCAGGGGGGAACAAGGAGTTCCCTGGCGATGGAAGAAGTGACCAAAATAATTCAATGGGCGGAGAATCACTCCTGCCACTTGTCTGCAATCCACATCCCATTCTGAGTCGTCAGACATTTCATCCGGGGGAGTGGGAACTCCATCCGGAAATCTTTGCCCAAATAACTCAATTATGGGGCATTCCAGACATGGATCTGATGGCGTCTCGTCAGAACTTCAAGGTTCCTTGCTACGGGTCCAGATCCAGGGATCCCAAGGCGACTCTAGTAGATGCACTAGTAGCGCCCTGGACCTTCAACCTAGCTTATGTATTCCCACCGTTTCCTCTCATTCCCAGGCTGGTAGCCAGGATCAATCAGGAGAGGGCTTCGGTGATCTTGATAGCTCCTGCGTGGCCACGCAGAACTTGGTATGCAGACCTGGTGAATATGTCATCGGCTCCACCATGGAAGCTACCTTTGAGACAGGACCTTCTTGTTCAAGGTCCGTTCGAACATCCGAATCTGGCCTCACTCCAACTGACTGCTTGGAGATTGAACGCTTGATTTTATCAAAGCGTGGGTTCTCAGATTCTGTCATTGATACTCTTATTCAGGCTAGAAAGCCTGTAACTAGAAAAATTTACCATAAAATATGGAAAAAATATATCTGTTGGTGCGAATCTAAAGGATTCCCATGGAAAAAGATAAAAATTCCTAAGATTCTATCCTTTCTACAAGAGGGTTTGGAGAAAGGATTATCTGCAAGTTCTTTGAAGGGACAGATTTCTGCTTTATCTGTTTTACTTCACAAAAAGCTGGCGGCTGTGCCAGATGTTCAAGCTTTTGTTCAGGCTCTGGTTAGAATCAAGCCTGTTTACAAACCTTTGACTCCTCCTTGGAGTCTCAATTTAGTTCTTTCAGTTCTTTAAGGGGTTCCGTTTGAACCCTTACATTCCTTAGATATTAAGTTATTATCTTGGAAAGTTTTGTTTTTGGTTGCAATTTCTTCTGCTAGAAGAGTTTCAGAGTTATCTGCTCTGCAGTGTTCTCCTCCTTATCTGGTGTTCCATGCAGATAAGGTGGTTTTGCGTACTAAACCTGGTTTTCTTCCGAAAGTTGTTTCTAACAAAAATATTAACCAGGAGATAGTTGTGCCTTCTTTGTGTCCGAATCCAGTTTCAAAGAAGGAACGTTTGTTGCACAATTTGGATGTAGTTCGTGCTCTAAAGTTCTATTTAGAGGCTACAAAGGATTTCAGACAAACATCTTCCTTGTTTGTCGTTTATTCTGGTAAAAGGAGAGGTCAAAAAGCAACTTCTACCTCTCTCTCTTTTTGGCTTAAAAGCATCATCCGATTGGCTTATGAGACTGCCGGACGGCAGCCTCCTGAAAGAATCACAGCTCACTCCACTAGGGCTGTGGCTTCCACATGGGCCTTCAAGAACGAGGCTTCTGTTGATCAGATATGTAAGGCAGCGACTTGGTCTTCACTGCACACTTTTACCAAATTTTACAAATTTGATACTTTTGCTTCTTCGGAGGCTATTTTTGGGAGAAAGGTTTTGCAAGCCGTGGTGCCTTCCATCTAGGTGACCTGATTTGCTCCCTCCCATCATCCGTGTCCTAAAGCTTTGGTATTGGTTCCCACAAGTAAGGATGACGCCGTGGACCGGACACACCTATGTTGGAGAAAACAGAATTTATGCTTACCTGATAAATTACTTTCTCCAACGGTGTGTCCGGTCCACGGCCCGCCCTGGTTTTTTAATCAGGTCTGATGAATTATTTTCTCTAACTACAGTCACCACGGTATCATATGATTTCTCCTATGCATATTCCTCCTTTACGTCGGTCGCATGACTGGGGAAGGCGGAGCCTAGGAGGGATCATGTGACCAGCTTTGCTGGGCTCTTTGCCATTTCCTGTTGGGGAAGAGAATATCCCACAAGTAAGGATGACGCTGTGGACCGGACACACCGTTGGAGAAAGTAATTTATCAGGTAAGCATAAATTCTGTTTTTGTTGTCACTACTGAGACTGAGTGATTGTGGGAGACGCACGCAGCTATCCTCTTTCTATGGTGCGGCACAGATTTTAGTTTATCATGTACCTGCAATTCTCTCTCTTTTATCACACTGTTAATGTTAAAATTAAAATGCATTAGGGTCACTTTCCTTGATAATACCACTGAAGCCTGTTAGATCTGCCGGGGAAACTGCATACCTGGATAGAATCATTATGGCAGTGATATAGTCATTTCTTGATCTGTTTTTGTCTTGGTATGTGGGTTGTTTCGTTTTGATTTATTCTTCCTTGAGATTTAGTTGTAGGCATGAACTTACATATTGCTAACATGAATGAATGGGCAGCTTTCTCAAACTGTGTCTATGAAAATGTAGAAAAGAAAACACAGGATCGGCACTTTGCATTCCTGTCTCTTGCAAAATTAACTGATCATTAACTCTAAGGACCTCTAGGGGTGTACTGCAATACTGCATCTCAAAATTAGCTTACAAAATAAAGGGTTCATCTCCTCTTGCTCTTGGTCAGCAATTTGAACTAGCAGCAACTTTTAAATGTATCCATGTATAGTTAACAACACAAGTACCAAGGCTAGTGACATTCTTGAGACGCTGATAATTAGCTACTGACCTTCCATGCATTGTGAGTCATCTAAAATGCAAATCTTATTACGTGTCTTCTGTTCATGGCTTATAACTGGCAGGCTTTCTGCTTATTTCTCTACAGAGGATAATGGGATCTTACGCTACTTGATTGTGGGTTAGATTAATGAAGGCATATTGATCCTCACATTTAAACCCTAGTACCATAAAACTTAGTAACTGAGAATTGAAACCTTGATAACTCAGCTCCATATATATATCATACACTGTAAAAACCCTCGCTTTCTTTAAAAACGGTAAAAGAGGAAAGACGCACACTTGGACCTTACTGTTGTTGTTTTATTGTTATGGTGTTATTTGTGTTTGTTTGTTTGGTTTGTTATTTTAGAAAAAACAAGGAATTCAAGTAATCTTCAACATCCCACTTATCTTAGTTGCTTTACTTACTAAGGGTGACTTCCTGACTTAAATCATTTTTGTTTCCATACAATGGGATGGATATGTATTTTGTATCACACACGTATACTGCTTCTCTACATTATCTCAAGAAAAATTGTATACACATACTGTAATCCTTTATTTTAAATATTTTGTCAGACTGATTTTATTATGTATAATAATAACTGTTACAATGTATATCTATGCCCGTGTGTATCATGTATTTGAACTCCTTGAATAAAAAAGAATTTAAAAAAAAAAAGACGGTCGGCCCCGATCCAGAGGTTCTGGTAAGGGGGCATATTAAGCCTTTTTCAGTCTGGTTTCAGTCTGTTCCAGGTCCCAGGGTTCTAAATATAATTTCCCACTGTTATCGGCTCTTGATCCTTCCTCCTAATGCTAGATTTGTGTTGTACAATTCTATTGTGTACCCTCTGTGTCGTCTCCCCGACATAGATCATGCCACATGGGCATTTAATTAGATACACAGCAAATGTAGCATTACAAGTAATCCCCCTTGATGAGACTGCTGCAACTCGAGCATCCCAAACAAGAAAACAACCATTCTTTTGTGCAGCTATAAATCCTGTAGTGTTCTTTTTCAGACTCATCAAGGGGTACATCACAAATCTAGCCTAGGAAGAATCAAGATGCCACGGTAGTGTGCCATTTTTTGGAAGTTTAAAGTAAAAGATTGGGTCCCTTTCCCAAGAAGGGGTGGTAATAGGGAACTTATCTTAAAAAGGAAGGAAATGCTTTGGATTCATAAGATAGATCATTAACCCCAAAAGGGATTAATAGAAATTATGATTTGAATTTATTTATGTAATGTGTTTTCTTTCCTAAAATATGGTGAGTCCACGACGTCCTCAATTACTAGTGGGAATATCACTGCTGGCCAGCAAGAAGAGGCAAAGAGCACCACAGCAAAGCTGTTAAGTGTCACTCCCCTACCCATAAACCCCAGTTATTCTCTTTGCCTTCGTCAATGGACGAGGTGAAGTTTTCGTGTCTGAAGAAAAATGTATATTTTTCGCTACAAGCAAGATTTTTGGGTCTAGCCATACTCCACGTTAGTCTCTTCATTAGGGCAGTGGTGGCTTCAAAGCAGTTTGGCACTTGTAAGGTGGGCCTTACTGCATTTTCCTAACAATTTGCTGCCATAGTATATAAAGCCAGAGTAGGTTTACTCTGTTCTTTCTTTGTCCACAGGTCTCTGTGAGGAGGTGTCCTTTCATACCTGGTGAGCTGTCTACCTGCCGGACAGTGGATAAGCAGGTAAGTGCTTTTGTCTTCTAGGTAGGGAGACTATTCACTTAGAGGCTTCCTGCATCATTTGAATGGGACATATAATCCTTAGGATAGGATTGAATTTTGGCATGGGGCAGGCACTTTATAGGCATGTGTTTAAGAGACTAACGGCTAGATTACGAGTCTTGCGTTATGAGTAAAAAAGCAGCGTTAAGGCTCATAACGCTGCTTTTATACTACCGCTGCTATTACGAGTCTTGTAGGTACAGCTGTCCCGCACACTTTTTTTGCCTTACCGTAAATCAACTTACGCAATTTGCTTATAGTCTATTTTCAATGGGACTTCCATAGCACCGGTATTACAAGATTTTTTTTTTTTAGGCCAAAAAGTGAGCGGTACAGCCTATCCCGCAAGATTCGTAACACATTCTAAAGTCAGTAGTTATGAGTTTTACACTACAAAGCCGTAGCATAAAACTCATAACTAAAGTGCTAAAAAGTACACTAACACCCATAAACTACCAATTAACCACTAAACCGAGGCCCTCCCGCATCGCAAACACTAAAATAAAATTATTAACCACTAATCTGCCTCTCCGGACATCGCCGCCACTATAATAAACACATTAACCCCTAAACCGCCGCACTCCCGCCTCGCAAACACTACTTAAATATTATTAACCCCTAATCTGACGCCCCCAACGTCGCCGCCCCTATACTATATTAACCCCTAAATCTAAGTCTAACCCTAACACCCCCTAAATTAAATATAATTAAAATAAATCTAAATAAAACCTACTATCATTACCTAAATAATTCCTATTTAAAACTAAATACTTACCTGTAAAATAAACCCTAAGCTAGCTACAATATAACTAATATTTACATTGTATCTAGCTTAGGTTTTATTTTTATTTTACAGGCAAGTTTGTATTTATTTTAACTAGGTAGAATAGTTACTAAATAGTTATTAACTATTTAATAACTACCTAGCTAAAATAAATACAAATTTACCTGTAAAATAAAACAACCTAAGTTACACTAACACTTAACACTACACTACAATTAAATAAATTACCTAAATTAAATACAATTAAATAAATTAAATACAATTACCTAAATTACAAAAAAACAAACACTAAATTACACAAAATAAAAAACAAATTACAAGATATTTAAAATAATTACACCTAATCTAATAGCCCTATCAAAATACAAAAAAGCCCCCCAAAATAAAATAAAAAACCCTAGCCTAAACTAAACTGCCAATAGCCCTTAAAAGGGCCTTTTGTGGGGCATTGCCCCAAAGAAATCAGCTTTTTTACCTGAAAAAAAAAATACAAACAACCCCCCCAACAGTAAAACCCACCACCCACACAACCAACCCCCCAAATAAAACCCTAACTAAAAAAACCTAAGCTCCCCATTGCCCTGAAAAGGGCATTTGGATGGGCATTGCCCTTAAAAGGGCATTTAGCTCTATTGCGGCCCAAAGCCCTAACCTAGAAATAAAACCCACCCAATAAACCCTTAAAAAAAACTAACACTAACCCCTGAAGATCCACTTACAGTTTTGAAGATCCAACAGCCATCCTCAACGAAGCTGGGAGAAGTCTTCATCCAAGCCGGGAGAAGTGGTCCTCCAGACGGGCAGAAGTCTTCATCCAGACGGCATCTTCTATCTTCATCCATCCGCCGCTGAGCAGGTCCATCTTCAAGACATCCAACGCGTAGCATCCTCTTCTTTCCGACGACTTACAATAGAATTCTATCAGCCAATCGGAATTAAGGTTGAAAAAATCCTATTGGCTGATTGGATCAGCCAATAGAATTGAACTTCAATCCTATTGGCTGATCCATTCAGCCAATAGGATTGAGCTCACATTCTATTGACTGATTGGAACAGCCAATAGAATGTGAGCTCAATCCTATTGGCTGATTGGATCAGCCAATAGGATTGAAGTTCAATTCTATAGGCTGATTGCATCAGCCAATAGGATTTTTTCAACCTTAATTCCGATTGGCTGATAGTATTCTATCAGCCAATCGGAATCTAAGGGACACCATCTTGGATGACATCATTTAAAGGAACCTTCATTGTAGAAGATTGAAGAGGATGCTCCGCACCGGATGTCTTGAAGATGGAGCCGCTCCGCGTCGGAAGGATGAAGATAGAAGATGCCGTCTGGGTGAAGACTTCTGCCCGTCTGGAGGACCACTTCTGTCGACTTGTATGAAGACTTCTCCCGGCTTCGTTGAGGACTTCTTGCCACCTCAATGAGGACTTCTCCCGGCTTCGTTGAGGATGGCTGTCGGATCTTTAAAACTGTAAGTGGATCTTAAGGGGTTAGTGTTAGGTTTTTTTTAAGGGTTTAATGGGTGGGTTTTATTTTTAGGTTAGGGCTTTGGGTCGCAATAGAGCTAAATGCCCTTTTAAGGGCAATGCCCATCCAAATGCCCTTTTCAGGGCAATGGGGAGCTTAGGTTTTTTTAGTTAGGGTTTTATTTGGGGGTTTGGTTGTGTGGGTGGTGGGTTTTACTGTTGGGGGGGTTGTTAGTATTTTGTTTTACAGGTAAAAGAGCTGATTTCTTTGGGGCAATGCCCCACAAAAGGCCCTTTTAAGGGCTATTGGCAGTTTAGTTTAGGCTATGGGGTTTTTTTTATTTTGGGGGGCTTTTTTATTTTGATAGGGCTATTAGATTAGGTGTAATTAGTTTAAATATCTTGTAATTTGTTTTTTATTTTGTGCAATTTAGTGGGGGGTTGTAATGTAGGTAATTGTATTTAATTTATTTAATTGTATTTCATTTAGGTAATTTATTTATTTATTTTAATCAAAGTTTTTATTAAGGTATTTAGCAATACATTATTCATAACATGACAGCATGGATATCATCTCCGTTATATGATGACAGACTTTTATATAAAATAAAAAATATAAGAGAAACCTCAGGATAAACAAATCCGATTACACAGATAAGACTCCTGAAACTTGTCATCAACCAAAAAGTGTAGCTTAGATAAAGAACTGCATGTAACGTAAGTGGGGTATTATAATAACAATTCTGATGGCAAATATGATATAAGAGAGTACTGTTATGTTATACACTTATACATTACAAAGATTACCTTGATACTTTAGATTTTAACATACCATAATTCTAGTACATCGTTCATATGCACAGTTCAGTTCTTACATTGATACCTTAAGATTTTTATTTTTAGTTATTATTACTGTAATACCTCTTTATCAGAGTACTCTGTCTACTAGAATGATACTTTAAACTATACAATTTAGAACACAGACCAATATTATGAGAAGTATGATTCTCAAGCATCTAGTCACCAGTCTCACTTGTTAAAAGTGAGAGTGTGAGGATGATGAAAATAATTTTAAACTAAAGAGTACAAAAATGTGTTCATAGCATTCTGATGTGAAAGTGAGAATAGTGGATTGTTAACCAGCGAATGATAATAGTAGAACACCAATCTGAGTAAGGCGCCCTCATGTACCTGTCTTAGAAGGCCCAATAGCAAATTAGAAGACTTTAGGAGATTTAAATGGGAAATAAAACAAGAACAGGGAATGCTAATTAGTATCTGTCTCAGTTTTATCATTATGTCTATGTTACCCAGGACTTAACTACAGAAATCTACCGCAGTAAACCTACTGTTCCCCCTGACTAATGCATGGTCCCAAAATCACCAACAACAAAATATTTCCCAATCCTCTCTAATGTATACAAAACTGGTAAATTGCATGTACCACTTGTACCCATCATAAGTTATTAATGCTAATTTACAAAAAAATTAAATTATAAAGGAGAGTTGGGCTCTCTAATCCTATAGAGAGGGATGTGGTGGCGTTAAGTTCTTGAGGATAAGAATGCGTATATATTAGGTCACTATTCATTAAGCCTCCAGGACTCTATGCTAGGGATTCTGGGGTATAGTTCTGTAGACCCCCTGCCCTGGCCGCAGGCAGATGGGCCCACACCCAGTGAAGCGGTCTCTATAGTCTCCACTTATTTTCTGAATACATTACAATTTAGGGATAAACCCTATACTTAGCTGAGTAAGTTATATTCCAATAGTTAGTCCTAAGGTACTCTCAATTCCTAGAGACTGTTGTCAATAAGTAGAAAAACCAGCTATATTAACAATGACCTCTAACTTAAGTGTAATACGCAACTTCCCAAGAACTTACTATGTTTGAGCTAGCAATTGTATGGAAGCCATATACAGAGCTTAGCATTATAAATATCCCCCCACAAGGTTCAGAACAATACTTAACCATAGGAGTCATAAGCAAAATAATTCCTCTTAATTTGCCCTGTACTTTAGTAACATCTCCCTCCTTACACAATGTAGTATAGTAGGTGTAAACTAAGTCTAAGTACAGTCATACTATGAACCTATCCGCATGTATATAAAAAAACATTGGGTTGATATACTCAAATGTGAAACAAAACAAAAAAATATTCCAGGCCTGTTAAGACCACCCATTATGAGTCTGTAAAAAGTCCAGAAAGTTGTGCTTACAGGGATGATGAGATCAACAATATAACAACATCAGCCGACTTGTGTACTGTGGAAGATTTATTCCATCTATCAAATCATATTCACCTCTCCCAGACTAATGATATATGAATGTTTTCCACCTGGATCCCATGGAAAAACTGTAGCAATCGGTAAATTTTGCAACCTCTGCCTGTTGCAGCCAACCCACTTCATAAATGCAGGAGTGTGACCCTTATGCTGCGTCATGCAATTAAACCATGTTGGAAGTCCAAATAGGAGCGGGTCAAGTGGGCTTGGCTTGCTTAGAAAAGCTTGTTGCCTGTTGGGGTTAGATTTTACACGTACAACCTTGGCCGTAGCTTGCAGTGACTCTGGATTAGCGCCATTTTCCTGTTTGGGAGTGCAAAGGATCCGTAGCTGCTGTAATAAAGACTTCCTTGCCTCCGATACTGAGGTTTGAGCTCCTCTCCCGGTCTCCAGCATGCCAAGTTTCTCCTTGCCAATCCAGGGTAATATTGAGGTATCCTCTGTATTATCGATACATATGGTTATATGGAGATCAACTTGGTCACCGTACAAATACTTAAGTGTTGGTATTAGTAGACAAAAGTTGAGTGCTAAGAATATTGGCAGGTTAATACTGCCTACCTCGATTACAAAGGTAACCAAGGGGGGTCAAGATGCGAGTAATGAGATTGGGGCCTTCCTCCATAGCAAACTCATTTAGAGTTTAATAAATGCAATCTTAGCAGTAAAGGTGTCTCACAGCTCCGTGAATTCTCCTCAGTTGGTTTCCTATGTTATATGGTAGAAGGACTGGTTATTGAGAATATTTACTGTTAATTGTTATAAAACCTTGAGGAGCTACTCCATTATGCTGCTGATCACCGCCACGCTCAGGACACGCCCCTAGGTAATTTATTTAATTGTAGTGTAGTGTTAGGTGTTAGTGTAACTTAGGTTAGGTTTTATTTCACAGGTAAATTTGTATTTATTTTAGCTAGCTAGTTAGTATTTGTATTTATTTTAGCTAGGTAGTTATTAAATAGTTAATAACTATTTAATAACTATTCTACCTAGTTAAAAAAATACAAACTTGCCTGTAAAACAAAAATAAACTCTAAGCTAGCTACAATGTAACTATTAGTTATATTGTAGCTAGCTTAGGGTTTATTTTACAGGTAAGTATCTAGTTTTAAATAGTAATTATTTAGTTATTAATTGTAGGTTTTATTTAGATTTATTTTAATTATATTTAAGTTAGGGGGTGTTAGGGTTAGACTTCGGTTTAGGGGTTAATAAATTTAATATAGTGGCGGCGACATTGGGGACGGCAGATTAGGGGTTAATAATATTTAACTAGTGTTTGCGAGGCAGGAGTGCAGTGGATTAGGGGTTAATATGTTTATTATAGTGGCGGCGACGTTGGGACAGCAGATTAGGGGTTAATAAGTATAATGTAGGTGTCGGTGATGTCCAGAGCGGCAGATTAGGGGTTAATAAATATAATGTAGGTGTCGGCGATGTCAGGGGCAGCAGATTAGGGGTTAATAAGTGTAAGATTAGGGGTTACTTTATAAATAAATTAGGTTACTTTATAAATAAATCACACTTACCACAAGACTTTTGCACTAGTAATAGATTTTTGGGTCTATTGTTGTTTATTTCCCTTTTTATTCCTCGTATCTTTTTATTTTTTGCACTTATCACAAAGAGACAGAATCTCTCCACTATACACAAAAATTCTCCTTTGTACACATTAGTATCAAGTTCCAAATACTGCCACTGCTAAGATAAATATAAATATTTATATTTCACTTATATCTCTTATCTTTATTTATCTAGGTATATTATCTGTCCTCATAATATAAGGATAATATATTGAATTCCTGTAAATTAAAATTTCTTACCTATATCATACCCCTTCCTCTATTAGCTAATCTAGTAAATAGGATTTGCAGTCATGATTTTTGGTTCAACAGATATTATTGTAACAACATAGGTATTCTAACACGCAGTTGTAGCTAAGACCTTTTGCAAAAAAGCAAATATTATGTTGACAGTATGTGCATTAACACTAACCTCTAAGATAGGAGGAATAAACTTTACAATGCAATATAAAAAATCATGCAGTACAAACACCCAATGTAAACTTAATATACTGATATCTGTCTTAAGAGCACATTTGAGACCCTTATAATAAATAACAATATAACAGTGATTATCTACTGTGAATGAATATAAGATAAAGTAACAATAAACATCGCAAACCTCTGAATAACCAGTTTGTATATTATAGTAAGCTTTAATTGTGGATCATTAGAGCCGTTTATGTGTAATAAGGGTAGGAATTGTCTGCATGTCTTATATCACATTTTGCATTAATATACCCTGTTATCAATCCGTTTCAGAGCGGGTAAAAACAATAGTCTCGAAAATTACTTATTGTAGATGTGTAAAGAGATTTACAGATGAATTTATAATTAGTGAATCTCGATATTTACAAATAGTGCTGAGGCACTTGATCGTCCAATCACATTAGCTCTAACTTTCACGCCCCGTATAGGAATGACAACCCTGCTGTGGATTGGTCCTACCGCTATGACTAAGCGATGACCAGAATCACACCCACTGTCTAATCTCTAGTTCCTTATACGTAAGATGCTGATGCTTTGATGGATAGGATATTCAGCTAATCATAGGGAGACAACTCTTATTCGTTTAACCAGTCCGGTATGATTGGTGGGCATTGCAATTGAATAAAAGACGCCGAGTAGCAGCGGCCCGCACCCCCTCTGAGGAAGCGTTCGTGAAACGCGTGTCAGGGGTCCGGCAGGGGCAGCTTAGTCTCTCCTGTTGTTTTGTTTTTAATGTGCTTACTCTTGTGGAAAATAGATTAAGAAGTGGTTTAATTTATGTCCTCCAATCCTTTATTATCATATATTAATATTAATACAGCCCTCGGATTGTAAGGGCTTAGTTAATTCTAATTCAAAAACGGATTGGGGATATTGAATAGTGGACTGATATATCTAATAGCTATTACGCAAACCACAGAGTTCAAGTGGTTTTAATTCACAGCCTTTGCTACTGAATGAGTGTGAGTTCCTTAGTTAATTTAATAAACTTTAATGTATGAATGATTGGGAACGATTTAATTATTTTGAACACTTTTTGATATTAGTAGAGTTAGTCTGATAATACTCAGTGGAATTATTCTCTCTTTAAACTTTGTTGTACTCTCAGTTACAACTAGTTTGTCTAGTTGTTGTAAGATTAGGGGTGTTTAGACTCGGGCGTTAGGTGTAAACATAACTTTTGTTTCCCCATAGGGATCAATGGGGCTGTGTTACGAAGCTTTACGCTGCTTTTTTTGCAGGTGTTAGGCTTTTTTTCAGCCAGCTCTCTCCATTGATGTCTATGGGGAAATCGTGCACGAGCACGTACAACCAGCTCACCGCTGACTTATTGGAGTGCGGTATGGAGCTCAATTTTCCTCTACGCTCACGTCTTGTCTTTTAACGCCGGGTTTAGGAAAACCTGTAATACCAACGCTGTAGGAAAGTTAGCGGTGACAATAATGTGCAAGTTAGTACCGCACCCCTCATAACGCAAAAATCGTAATCTAGCCGTAAATTAACTCCCTTGTGTGAAAAAGGGTTAACTTTTAATTTGGTTCTTTTTACTTCCCTTGGGGTCTTTATTGTTATTATGATGGTGAGAGAACTTCTTTATAGCGCTAATGCATGTTTGAAAGAGACCTTTAACATTAAGGGATTGGGAAACCTTATTTTTTTAATAGGGGTTTGCTCTGTTGGATATCGCTAATCTGTTTGCGATCTGACCGGAATATTAGCCGCGAAAATGGGTTACACACTGGAAGAAGTCTCTCAATAAAGCTAGACTAGGCGGCTTGTTTTTCGCGCCTTCTGTGGCGCAGCCCGTTGCGCCGGTCACGTAATGCTTCTTTTACTTGCATTTGGAGCTGTGACGGCTAGGATTACAGCAGCAATCTTGTACGATCTTCCTCCTACCCTGGGAGATTAATACCGGGGAGAAAAGCGGAAGGGCAGGTAGGCACCTTAGTCAACGCTGAGGTGTGGAGGTTTTCATATAAGTGGCAAGAGTCCATGAGCTAGTTTCGTATGGGATATACATTCCTACCTGGAGGGGGCAAAGTTTACCAAACCTCAAAATGCCTAGAAATACACCTCCCATCTCACTCATACCTTAGTTTTACAAAATGTGCCTATAATGGAGGTGGTGAAACAAGTTGTGCTTAATTTATTTTGTGATAGGTGCTTCTAAGCCTATTGAAGCCCAGCTCCTCTCAAAGTACAGTGTTTGTCTGAGGGATGTGTTGCCTGATGATGTCATGTTTTCACCTATGGGAAATCTATTCTAAGGATCTCTGTAAATCGGTTGCAGGGATTCATCTACTACCTGCCTTTACAGATCGACAGTATACTCCTCTACCATTACCTCTGCTGATATGTTTCACTACTGGTTTGGCTGTCTGCTATATGTGGATGGGTGTCTTCTGGTAAGTATATATAATTTTTTAAGACACTCTCAGCTATGTTTGGCACTTTTATCTTATAAAGTTTTAAATGTATATTGTATATATTTGCCATGAGTCAGGTCTGTGTATTTCCCCTTGCAGTTAAGCAGTTTCAGCATGGAAATTATGTTTATGGGAGTTTTTAGGCTTACTTGGGGTTCCAGTTAGTTGTAATTTTTATGGGCTTAGGCTTGCGATGACGCAGAATGTTACTTTTTATTGCAACATTTTTGGTGCAATATTTTTTTTTGCCGCAAAGTCATGTCTGCCGTTGCGTGAGTCGTGTCATTTCTTGTGACTTTCTTGATGCACGTTTTTTTTTTGTTATGATGCAAGTCGCATCATTTCATTTGTTAAGCTTTGGCGCCAAGTTATTTTCTCTGCATTTGCGCCATTCTAAACACCGCTGCTCCATAACCCTGTCCGCCTGCTCTGAGCAGGCGGACATGAATCGTCGGAAATCAACCCGATCGGGTTGATTGACACGCCCTGCTGGTGGCGGCGTTGCACCAGCAGCTCTTGTGAGCTGCTGGTGCAATGCTGAATATGGAGAGTGTATTGCTCTCCGCATTCAGCGATGTTTTGTGGACCTGATCCGCACTGTCGGATCAGGTCCGCAAGACATTTGATAAATAGGCCCCTATGCATTCTTTGGATATTAAATTACTTTCTTGGAAAGTGTTATTTCTTTTGACTATCTCTTCTGCTAGAAGAGTTTCTAAATTGTCTGCTCTCTCTTGTGAGTCTCCTTATCTGATTTTCCATCAAGATAAAGCTGTTTTGCAGACTTTTATTTAAATATTTGCCTAAAGTTGTGAATTCAATAGCGAAATTGTTGTTCCTTCTTTGTGTCCTAATCCTAAGAATACTCTTGAAAGTATGTGGTAAGAGCTTTGAAATATTATGTTGAGGCTACTAAAGATTTCAGAAAGACTTCTAGTCTATTTGTTATTTTTTTCTGGCTCCAGGAAAGGTCAGAAAGCCTCTGCTATTTCTCTGGCCTCCGTGAATTACATCTTATTGTACTAGATCAGTTGCCACTTCTTGGGCTTTCAAGAATGAAGCTTTGGTTGATCAAATTTGCAAAGCAGCAACTTTGTCTGCTTTGCATGCTTTTACAAAATTTTACCATTTGGATGTGTTTGCTTCTTTGGAAACAGTCTTTGGTAGAAAGGTTCTTCAGGAAGTTGTCTCAGTTTGATTCTAGTGCCTTTGATTTGAGTTTTTTTTACATTTTTAAAGAAAACGTAATTATTTTTTTGGATTTAATTTCTCTGTGGATTTAGCTGTTGTTATTTTATCCCTCCCTCTCTAGTGACTCGTGGATTTCCACATCTTGGGTATTATATCCCATACGTCACTCGCTCATGGACTCTTGCCATAACAACTTACCTGATAAATTAATTTCTTTCATAGTGCAAGAGTCTATGAAACCCACCCTATTTTTTGTGGTTATGATTTTTTTGTATAAAGAACTTTCGGCTAGATTAAGAGTTTTGCGGTAAGAGCTGCTCGTTAATAACTTGCAAGTTATTGTCACCGCTCACTTACCTACAGCGCTGTTATTACAAGTTTACAAAAACCCGGCGTTAGCAGGCAAAAAGTGAGCGTAGAGCAAAATTGAGCTTCATACTGCACCCCAATAGCAGCGCTGCTGAAAGCTGCGGTGAGCTGGTTTTACGTGCTCGTGCACGATTTCCCCATAGACATCAATGGGGAGAGCCGGCTGAAAAAAAGTCTAACACCTGCAAAAAAAGCATTGTAAAGCTCCGTAACGCAGCCCCATTGATTCCTAGGGGGAAAGAAAATTTATGTTTACACCTAGCACCCTAACATGAACCCCGAGTCTAAACACTCCTAATCTTACACTTATTAACCCCTAATCTGCCGCCCCCGACATCGCCAACACCTACATTATACCTATTAACCCCTAATTTGCTGCCCCCAACATCGCCGACACCTACATAATGTTATTAACCTCTAATCTCCCATCGCAACCTACCTACACTTATTAACCCCTAATATTCCGCCCCCAACGTTGCCGCAACTAAAATTTATTAACCCCTAACCCTAAGTCTAACCCAAACCCTAACACCCACTAACTTTAATGTAATTAAAATAAATCTAAATCTAAATAAAACCTACTATTAATAACTAAATAATTCCTATTTAAAACTAAATACTTACATATAAAATAAACCCTAAACTAGCTACAATATAACTAATAGTTACATTGTATCTAGCTTAGGTTTTATTTTTATTTCACAGGCAAGTTTGTATTTATTTTAACTAGGTAGAATAGTTACTAAATAGTTATTAACTATTTACTAACTACCTAGCTAAAATAAATACAAATTTACCTGTAAAATAAAACCTAACCTGTCTTACACTAACACCTAACCTTAGACTACAATTAAATAAATTACATAAATTAAATACAATTAACGAAATTACAAAAAAAACCCCACTAAATTACACAAAATTAAAAAGAAATTATCAGATATTTAAACTTATTACACCTAATCTAATAGCCCTATCAAAATAAAAAAGCCCCCCTCCCAAAATAATAATAAAAAAAACTAGCATAAACTAAACTACCAATAGCCCTTAAAAGGGCCTTTTTTGCGGGGCATTGCCCCAAAGAAATCGGCTATTTTACCTGTAAAAAAAAAATACAAACAACCCCCCAACAGTAAAACCCACCACCCACACAACCAACCCCCCAAATAAAATCCTAACTAAAAAAAACTAAGCTCCCCATTGCCCTGAAAGGGGCATTTGGATGGGCATTGTCCTTAAAAGGGCATTTAGCTCTTTTTCCGCCCAAAACCCTAATCTAAAAATAAAACCCACCCAATAAACCCTTAAAAAAGCCTAACGCTAACCCCCGAATATCCACTTTTTGTTGTTTTTGAAGACCCGACATCCATCCTCAACGAAGCCGCCAGAAGTCTTCATCCAACAAGGCAGAAGTCTTCATCCAACCGGGCAGAAGTCTTTATCCAACCGGGCAGAAGTCTTTATCCAACCGGGCAGAAGTCTTTATCCAACCGGGCAGAAGTCTTTATCCAACCGGGCAGAAGTCTTTATCCAACCGGGCAGAAGTCTTTATCCAACCGGGAAGAAGTCTTTATCCAACCGGGCAGAAGTCTTTATCCAACCGGGCAGAAGTCTTTATCCAACCGGGCAGAAGTCTTTATCCAACCGCGCAGAAGTCTTTATCCAACCGCGCAGAAGTCTTTATAAAACCGGGCAGAAGTCTTTATCCAACCGGGCAGAAGTCTTTATCCAACCGGGCAGAAGTCTTTATCCAACCGGGCAGAAGTCTTTATCCAACCGGGCAGAAGTCTTCATCCAGACGACATATTCTATCTTCATCCAGACGGCATCTTCTATCTTCATCCATCCTGATTGGAACAGCCAATAGAATGCGAGCTCAATCCTATTGGCTGATTGGATCAGCCAATAGGTTTGAAGCTCAATTTTATTGGCTGATTGCAACAGCCAATAGGATTTTTTCAACCTTAATTCCGATTAGATAGGAATCTATCAGCAAATCGGAATCTAAGGGATGCCATCTTGGATGATGTCATTTAACAGGAAACCTCATTCGGAAGAAGACGTTGATTGAAGAGGATGCTCCGCGACGGATGTCTTGAAGATTGACCCGCGCCGGATGGATGAAGATAGAAGATGCCGTCTGGATAAAGACTTCTGCCCGGTTGGATGAAGACTTCTGCCGCTTCGTTGAGGACTTCTGCCGGCTTTGTTGAAGATGGATGTCGGGTTTTCAAAAACTGTAAGCGGATCTTAAACTCTAGAACAGTACCTCTCAGTTTTTTGTTTACTTAATCTGTTTATCTGGGGCCATGTCTGACATGGAGCAGGAGTCTGCTATCATGAATCAGTGCCTTTTGTATTTGGAAGCCAAAATTGCTGCTCCTATGCAATTTTTTTCCTCATGTGTTAAGAGGACATTGCAGTGTAAAGAATTTTTTTTTTGTTGCTGAGCCAAACGTCTCTCAGGATGATGCTGTTTCACGCAATGCCACAGCCTCCTGTAACGTCCCAAGCCTCAATTGCGTCACATGCAGTGCCCTGCAGTTCCTCTCAATCTCCAGGTAGAGTTTATTTGCAAACAATAATTGCTGCCCAGGTATCCTGCAGAATAGTTTATTTCAAACTGAGAAGCCAGCACTAATATTAATTAGCATGCCACACACCTTTCAGAGTGTTTGTCTTTTGATATATGATGAACAAATTAAGACTTTGTAGGGATGTACATTGGGACATAGTTATAAAACGAATGCCAAAAATGGCGGTCGATAAGCAGCATTCCGCTATTTTCAGAACCTAATTTCTTCTTGTGAATGTGCAACACACTAAGAACTTTATTTGCATAGAACTAAAAGTGTTACACTTTCACAAGAAGAAAATCGGCCATATTAGGCCATTTCTCCAACATAGGTGTGTCCGGTCCACGGCGTCATCCTTACTTGTGGGATATTCTCTTCCCCAACAGGAAATGGCAAAGAGCCCAGCAAAGCTGGTCACATGATCCCTCCTAGGCTCCGCCTACCCCAGTCATTCTCTTTGCCGTTGTACAGGCAACATCTCCACAGAGATGGCTTAGAGTTTTTTAGTGTTTAACTGTAGTTTTTATTATTCAATCAAGAGTTTGTTATTTTGAAATAGTGCTGGCATGTACTATTTACTCAGAAACAGAAAAGAGATGAAGATTTCTGTTTGTATGAGGAAAATGATTTTAGCAACCGTCACTAAAATCCATGGCTGTTCCACACTGGACTGTTGAGAGCAATTAACTTCAGTTGGGGGAACAGTGAGCAGTCTCTTGCTGCTTGAGGTATGACACATTCTAACAAGACGATGTAATGCTGGAAGCTGTCATTTTCCCTATGGGATCCGGTAAGCCATGTTTATTACGATCGTAAATAAGGGCTTCACAAGGGCTTATTAAGACTGTAGACTTTTTCTGGGCTAAATCGATTCATTATTAACACATATTTAGCCTTGAGGAATCATTTTATCTGGGTATTTTGATATAATAATATCGGCAGGCACTGTTTTAGACACCTTATTCTTAGGGGCTTTCCCAAAGCATAGGCAGAGCCTCATTTTCGCGCCGGTGTGGCGCACTTGTTTTTGAGAGGCATGGCATGCAGTCGCATGTGAGAGGAGCTCTGATACTTAGAAAAGGCTTTCTGAAGGCGTCATTTGGTATCGTATTCCCCTTTGGGCTTGGTTGGGTCTCAGCAAAGCAGATACCAGGGACTGTAAAGGGGTTAAAGTTCAAAACGGCTCCGGTTCCGTTATTTTAAGGGTTAAAGCTTCCAAATTTGGTGTGCAATACTTTTAAGGCTTTAAGACACTGTGGTGAAAATTTGGTGAATTTTGAACAATTCCTTCATGTTTTTTCGCAATTGCAGTAATAAAGTGTGTTCAGTTTAAAACAGTAACGGTTTTATTTTAAAACGTTTTTTGTACTTTGTTATCAAGTTTATGCCTGTTTAACATGTCTGAACTACCAGATAGACTGTGTTCTGAATGTGGGGAAGCCAGAATTCCTATTCATTTAAATAAATGTGATTTATGTGACAATGACAATGATGCCCAAGATGATTCCTCAAGTGAGGGGAGTAAGCATGGTACTGCATCATTCCCTCCTTCGTCTACACGAGTCTTGCCCACTCAGGAGGCCCCTAGTACATCTAGCGCGCCAATACTCCTTACTATGCAACAATTAACGGCTGTAATGGATAATTCTGTCAAAAACATTTTAGCCAAAATGAACACTTATCAGCGTAAGCGCGATTGCTCTGTTTTAGATACTGAAGAGCATGACGACGCTGATAATAATATTTCTGAAGGGCCCCTAACCCAGTCTGATGGGGCCAGGGAGGTTTTGTCTGAGGGAGAAATTACTGATTCAGGGAACATTTCTCAACAAGCTGAACCTGATGTGATTGCATTTAAATTTAAGTTGGAACATCTCCGCATTCTGCTTAAGGAGGTATTATCCACTCTGGATGATTGTGACAAGTTGGTCATCCCAGAGAAACTATGTAAAATGGACAAGTTCCTAGAGGTGCCGGGGCTCCCAGAAGCTTTTCCTATACCCAAGCGGGTGGCGGACATTGTTAATAAAGAATGGGAAAGGCCCGGTATTCCTTTCGTCCCTCCCCCCATATTTAAAAAATTGTTTCCTATGGTCGACCCCAGAAAGGACTTATGGCAGACAGTCCCCAAGGTCGAGGGAGCGGTTTCCACTTTAAACAAACGCACCACTATACCCATAGAGGATAGTTGTGCTTTCAAAGATCCTATGGATAAAAAATTAGAAGGTTTGCTTAAGAAAATGTTTGTTCAGCAGGGTTACCTTCTACAACCAATTTCATGCATTGTCCCTGTCGCTACAGCCGCATGTTTCTGGTTCGATGAGCTGATAAAGGCGGTCGATAGTGATTCTCCTCCTTATGAGGAGATTATGGACAGAATCAATGCTCTCAAATTGGCTAATTCTTTCACCCTAGACGCCATTTTGCAATTGGCTAGGTTAGCGGCTAAGAATTCAGGGTTTGCTATTGTGGCGCGCAGAGCGCTTTGGTTGAAATCTTGGTCGGCTGATGCGTCTTCCAAGAACAAGCTACTTAACATTCCTTTCAAGGGGAAAACGCTGTTTGGCCCTGACTTGAAAGAGATTATCTCTGATATCACTGGGGGTAAAGGCCACGCCCTTCCTCAGGATCGGCCTTTCAAGGCAAAAAATAAACCTAATTTTCGTCCCTTTCGTAGAAACGGACCAACCCAAAGTGCTACGTCCTCTAAGCAAGAGGGTAATACTTCTCAAGCCAAGCCAGCTTGGAGACCAATGCAAGGCTGGAACAAGGGAAAGCAGGCCAAGAAACCTGCCACTGCTACCAAGACAGCATGAAATGTTGGCCCCCGATCCGGGACTGGATCTGGTGGGGGGCAGACTCTCTCTCTTCGCTCAGGCTTGGGCAAGAGATGTTCTGGATCCTTGGGCGCTAGAAATAGTCTCCCAAGGTTATCTTCTGGAATTCAAGGGACTTCCCCCAAGGGGGAGGTTCCACAGGTCTCAGTTGTCTTCAGACCACATAAAAAGACAGGCATTCTTACATTGTGTAGAAGACCTGTTAAAAATGGGAGTGATTCATCCTGTTCCATTAAGAGAACAAGGGATGGGGTTCTACTCCAATCTGTTCATAGTTCCCAAAAAAGAGGGAACGTTCAGACCAATCTTAGATCTCAAGATCTTAAACAAGTTTCTCAAGGTTCCATCGTTCAAGATGGAAACCATTCGAACTATTCTTCCTTCCATCCAGGAAGGTCAATTCATGACCACGGTGGATTTAAAGGATGCGTATCTACATATTCCTATCCACAAGGAACATCATCGGTTCCTAAGGTTCGCATTCCTGGACAAACATTACCAGTTCGTGGCGCTTCCTTTCGGATTAGCCACTGCTCCAAGGGTTTTCACAAAGGTACTAGGGTCCCTTCTAGCTGTGCTAAGACCAAGGGGCATTGCTGTAGTACCTTACTTGGACGACATTCTGATTCAAGCGTCGTCCCTTCCTCAAGCAAAGGCTCACACGGACATTGTCCTGGCCTTTCTCAGATCTCACGGATGGAAAGTGAACGTGGAAAAGAGTTCTCTATCTCCGTCAACAAGGGTTCCCTTCTTGGGAACAATAATAGACTCCTTAGAAATGAGGATTTTCCTGACAGAGGCCAGAAAAACAAAACTTCTAGACTCTTGTCGGATACTTCATTCCGTTCCTCTTCCTTCCATAGCTCAGTGCATGGAAGTGATCGGGTTGATGGTAGCGGCAATGGACATAGTTCCTTTTGCGCGCATTCATCTAAGACCATTACAACTGTGCATGCTCAGTCAGTGGAATGGGGACTATACAGACTTGTCTCCGAAGATACAAGTAAATCAGAGGACCAGAGACTCACTCCGTTGGTGGCTGTCCCTGGACAACCTGTCACAAGGGATGACATTCCGCAGACCAGAGTGGGTCATTGTCACGACCGACGCCAGTCTGATGGGCTGGGGCGCGGTCTGGGGATCCCTGAAAGCTCAGGGTCTTTGGTCTCGGGAAGAATCTCTTCTACCGATAAATATTCTGGAACTGAGAGCGATATTCAATGCTCTCAAGGCTTGGCCTCAGCTAGCGAGGGCCAAGTTCATACGGTTTCAATCAGACAACATGACAACTGTTGCGTACATCAACCATCAGGGGGGAACAAGGAGTTCCCTAGCGATGGAAGAAGTGACCAAAATCATTCTATGGGCGGAGTCTCACTCCTGCCACCTGTCTGCTATCCACATTCCAGGAGTGGAAAATTGGGAAGCGGATTTTCTGAGTCGTCAGACATTGCATCCGGGGGAGTGGGAACTCCATCCGGAAATCTTTGCCCAAGTCACTCAGCTGTGGGGCATTCCAGACATGGATCTGATGGCCTCTCGTCAGAACTTCAAAGTTCCTTGCTACGGGTCCAGATCCAGGGATCCCAAGGCGGCTCTAGTGGATGCACTAGTAGCACCTTGGACCTTCAAACTAGCTTATGTGTTCCCGCCGTTTCCTCTCATCCCCAGGCTGGTAGCCAGGATCAATCAGGAGAGGGCGTCGGTGATCTTGATAGCTCCTGCGTGGCCACGCAGGACTTGGTATGCAGATCTGGTGAATATGTCATCGGCTCCACCTTGGAAGCTACCTTTGAGACGAGACCTTCTTGTTCAGGGTCCGTTCGAACATCCGAATCTGGTTTCACTCCAGCTGACTGCTTGGAGATTGAACGCTTGATCTTATCGAAGCGAGGGTTCTCAGATTCTGTTATCGATACTCTTGTTCAGGCCAGAAAGCCTGTAACTAGAAAGATTTACCACAAAATTTGGAAAAATATATCTGTTGGTGTGAATCTAAAGGATTCCCTTGGGACAAGGTTAAGATTCCTAGGATTCTATCCTTCCTTCAAGAAGGATTGGAAAAAGGATTATCTGCAAGTTCCCTGAAGGGACAGATTTCTGCCTTGTCTGTGTTACTTCACAAAAAGCTGGCAGCTGTGCCAGATGTTCAAGCCTTTGTTCAGGCTCTGGTTAGAATTAAGCCTGTTTACAAACCTTTGACTCCTCCTTGGAGTCTCAATTTGGTTCTTTCAGTTCTTCAGGGGGTTCCGTTTGAACCCTTACATTCCGTTGATATTAAGTTATTATCTTGGAAAGTTTTGTTTTTAGTTGCAATTTCTTCTGCTAGAAGAGTTTCAGAATTATCTGCTCTGCAGTGTTCTCCTCCTTATCTGGTGTTCCATGCAGATAAGGTGGTTTTACGTACTAAACCTGGTTTTCCTCCAAAAGTTGTTTCTAACAAAAACATTAACCAGGAGATTATCGTACCTTCTCGGTGTCCGAAACCAGTTTCAAAGAAGGAACGATTGTTGCACAATTTGGATGTTGTTCGCGCTCTAAAATTCTATTTAGATGCTACAAAGGATTTTAGACAAACATCTTCCTTGTTTGTTGTTTATTCCGGTAAAAGGAGAGGTCAAAAAGCAATTTCTACCTCTCTTTCTTTTTGGATTAAAAGCATCATCAGATTGGCTTACGAGACTGCCGGACGGCAGCCTCCCGAAAGAATCACAGCTCATTCCACTAGGGCTGTGGTTTCCACATGGGCCTTCAAGAACGAGGCTTCTGTTGATCAGATATGTAGGGCAGCGACTTGGTCTTCACTGCACACTTTTACCAAATTTTACAAGTTTGATACTTTTGCTTCTTCTGAGGCTATTTTTGGGAGAAAGGTTTTGCAAGCCGTGGTGCCTTCCATTTAGGTGACCTGATTTGCTCCCTCCCTTCATCCGTGTCCTAAAGCTTTGGTATTGGTTCCCACAAGTAAGGATGACGCCGTGGACCGGACACACCTATGTTGGAGAAAACAGAATTTATGCTTACCTGATAAATTACTTTCTCCAACGGTGTGTCCGGTCCACGGCCCGCCCTGGTTTTTTTAATCAGGTCTGATAATTTATTTTCTTAACTACAGTCACCACTGTACCATATGGTTTCTCCTATGCAAATATTCCTCCTTAACGTCGGTCGAATGACTGGGGTAGGCGGAGCCTAGGAGGGATCATGTGACCAGCTTTGCTGGGCTCTTTGCCATTTCCTGTTGGGGAAGAGAATATCCCACAAGTAAGGATGACGCCGTGGACCGGACACACCGTTGGAGAAAGTAATTTATCAGGTAAACATAAATTCTGTTTTTATAACGAAAAGTCTGAATGCAGATACCTAAGTAAAAAGTTAACAGCTAGAAGTAAAATTAGATGAAAGGTTTGACTGCTTCCCAAAATTAAAAAGAGAGATAAATAAGAGACCATACAAACTATGGTCTTTGTAAAACTGACACAAAGAGCCCAGTAACTTGAATACTATTGTATTTATGAATATGCATTGAGATGGTATCAGCTGCAATCTGGAATCTTACAAGCTTGATTTGATATGAAACATGCTCTAAACAATAAACATGGACTTAACATGTACAATACAGCTGGTTTATATCATTTTTATAGAAATAGCTAATTTCTTTCATGTAATTGGCAAGAGTCCATGAGCTAGTGACGTATGGGATATACATTCCTACCAGGAGGGGCAAAGTTTCCCAAATCTCAAAATGCCTACAAATACACCCCCCATCACACCCACAATTCAGTTTTACAAACTTTGCCTCCTATGGAGGTGGTGAAGTAAGTTTGTGCTAGATTTCTAAGTTGATATGCGCTTCTCAGCATGCTGAAGCCCGGTTTCCTCTGAGAGTGCAGTGAATGACAGCGGGATGTGAAGGGAGTATTATCTATTGAATGCAATGGTCATCCTAACGGGGATCTATTTCATAGGTTCTCTGTTATCGGTCGTAGAGATTCTTCTCCTACCTCCCTTTTCAGATCGACGATATACTCTTATATACCATTACCTCTACTGATTCTCGTTTCAGTACTGGTTTGGCTATCTGCTATATGTAGATGAGTGTCTTTTGGTAAGTATGTTTTCTTTTATTTAAGACACTCTCAGCTATGGTTTGGCACTTTATATGTAAAGTTCTAAATATATGTTTTTATACTTATATTTGCCATGATTCAGGTTAATCAGTATATTTCCTTTTTACAGACTGTCAGTTTCTTTTTTGGGAAATGCATATGAATAAATTTTTTCTTACCTGAAAATGTTTCAAATTGTCTTTCTTTCTAAATTGCGGGCTGTTAGGCTCACGGGAATGCAAAATGCTATAATTTATTGCGTCATTTTTGTCGCAAGACTTTTTTGGCGCAAGAATTACGTTTGTTGACGTTATGACGTCATTTCCGGCGTCTTAGTTGGCGCAGAGAGTTTTCACATAGTTGCGTCATCTATGACGCTGGTGTTTGTTGCAGACGTTTTTGGCGCCAAAAAATATTTTGTCAATTGTGGGCGTCATACTTGGCGCCAGATTTTTTGACATTATTTAAGTCATTATTTCTTTTTGCTTCTGGTTTCCAGAGGCTTATTCTGTTTGCATTTTTTTCCCATTCCTGAATCTGTCATATAAGGAAATTGATAATTTCTCTTGCAAGGTGTATCCAGTCCACGGATTCATCCTTTACTTGTGGGATATTCTCATTCCCTAAAGGAAGTAGCAAAGAGAGCACACAGCAAAGCTGTCCATATAGCTCCCCCTCTAGCTCCACCCCCCAGTCATTCTCTTTGCTGGCTCTAAGCACTAGGGTCTCTCTTGGGAGTGTAAAGTGAATGTGGTGTTAGATTTGTAGTTTTATTATCTTCAATCAAAAGTTTGTTATTTTAAATGGTACCGGTTTGTACTATTTACTCTCTAGCAGAAAAGTGATGAAGATTTCTGCTGAGAGGAAAATGATTTTAGCATGTTGTAACTAAAATCCACTGCTGTTCCCACACAGGACTGAGGAGTACCAGAAAACTTCAGTTGGGGGTATCAGTTTGCAGGGTGATCTGCAATAAGGTATGTTCAGTCATTTATTTCTAGACAAGACTAAGATAATGCTAGAAGACTGACAATATCCCCATGAGGGGAGGGTAAGCTATGTTCACAGACTCTGTAAGGAATTGAATGCTTACATAATAGGGCTAATATACTGGTTGACACTTATTCAGGGCAATTGATTGTTTGGCTAAGGAAAAATCGTTTTGCAAGACACTTTGAAAGCCCTTTTGGGTTTTTTCTGGGGTTATTACCACATGGCTGTTTTTTATTCACTTAGGAGTGATTTACTAGGCCTCATAGCTCCAGAGTAGAGTGGGAGGGGCCTAATTTCGTGCCTCAGATGCACACTTAGAATTGCAGAGAAGTTCATGCTGCTTCACATGGAGGGTCCTGCTGATGTTTGAGGGCCTAAAAGAAGCTATATTCCCCCAAATCTGATCCCTAAGGGAAGGTAGGGCCACAGCAAAGCTGTGGCAAGGTGCTGTAGTGATTTAACCAGGTGTTGGCTTTAGGTTGCTCCGGTTTGGGCATTAAGCGGTTAATCGTTTTGAAACTTGTGGTACAATCTTATTAAGGCTTTAGCTACATACTGTGAAAATTTCAGAAAGATTGCTGCATTTTTCACCGTTTTGTAAAATTGTGTGCTCTTTTTATCTCTTAAAGGCACAGTAACGTTTTTTTCAAATTGTGTTTTTTATTTGATTAAAGTGATTCCAAGCCTGTTTGTGTACTCTACTAGTCTGTTAAACATGTCTGACACTAAGGAAAATCCTTGTTCAATGTGTTTATACACTTTAAAGATCATATTGTTGCACTTAAGAATGTGGCCCAAGATGATTCTCAGACTGAAGGTAACGAGGGTAGCCCGTCTGCCTCTCCCCAAGTGTCACAACCAGTTACGCCCGCGCAAGCGACGCCTAGTACCTCTAGTGCATCTAACCCTTTTACATTACAGGACTTAGCGGCAGTCATGGATAATTCTCTTACAGCCTTCTTATCTAAACTGCCCGTGTTACCTGCAAAGCGTGATACCTCCGTTTTAAGAACAGATTATGAGCATTCAGACGCTTTGGTAGCCGTATCCGATATACCCTCACAACGCTCTGAAGTGGGAGCGAGGGATTTGATGTCTGAGGGAGAAGTCTGATTCAGGAAGGGTTCCTCCCCAGACAGATTCAGATACATTGGCTTTTAAATTTAAACTAGAACACCTCCGTGTTTTACTTAGGGAGGTATTAGCTACTCTGGATGACTGTGACCCTTTGGTGATCCCAGAGAAATTGTGTAAAATGGACAAGTACGTAGAGGTCCCTGTTTACACGGATGCGTTTCTGGTCCCTAAGAGGATTGCGGATATCGTTACTAGGGAGTGGGATAGGCCAGGTGTCCCTTTTGTCCCCCCTCCTGTTTTTAAGAAAATGTTCCCCATATTTGACCCCATGCGGGACTCGTGGCAGACGGTCCCTAAGGTGGAGGGGGCTGTTTCTACACTAGCTAAACGCACAACCATACCAATTGAAGACAGTTGTGCTTTTAAAGACCCTATGGATAAAAAATTAGAGGGTTTACTTAAGAAAATTTTTGTTCAACAAGGTTTTCTTCTCCAACCTATTGCCCGCATTATTCCTGTAACTACTGCAGCTGCTTTCTGGTTTGAGGCGCTGGAGGGCTCGCTCCAGACGGAGACCTCATATGAGGAAATTATGGATAGAATTAAGGCTCTAAAGCTAGCTAATTCTTTTATCACTGACGCCGCTTTCCAAATAGCTAAGTTAGCGGCGAAAAATTCAGGTTTCACAATTTTGGCGCGCAGGGCGCTATGGCTAAAGTCCTGGTCGGCCGTTGTGTCGTCTAAATCCAAGCTTTTGAACATTCCTTTCAAAGGGAAGACCCTATTCGGGCCTGAATTGAAAGAGATTATTTCAGATATCACCGGGGGAAAAGGCCATGCTCTCCCTCAGGACAAAGCCTTTAAAACAAAGAACAACGCTAATTTTCGTTCCTTTCGCAATTTCAGGAACGGTCTTGCTTCATCCTCTCTGGCTGCAAAGCAAGAGGGTAACGCATCACAGCCCAAGGCAAACTGGAAACCTTACCAGGGCTGGAATAAGGGTAAATAGGACAAAAAGCCTGCAGCTGCCACCAAGACATCATGAAGGGGTAGCCCCCGATCCGGGACCAGATTTAGCAGGGGGCAGACTCTCTCTCTTCGCTCAGGCCTGGGCAAGAGATGTACATGATCCTTGGGCATTAGAGATTGTAGCCCAGGGATACTTTCTAGAATTCAAGGACTCTCCTCCAAGGGGAAGGTTCCACATTTCTCATCTGTCTACAGATCAGACAAAGAAAGAGGCATTTTTACGCTGTGTAGAAGATCTACATACAATGGGAGTGATCCACCCAGTTCCAATTGCAGAACAAGGACTGGGGTTTTACTCAAACCTGTTTGTGGTTCCCAAAAAAGAAGGAACTTTCAGACCAATCCTGGATCTCAAAATTCTAAACAAATTCCTCAGAGTCCCATCATTCAAGATGGAGACCATTCGGACAATCTTACCAATGATCCAGGAGGGTCAATATATGACTACCGTGGATCTAAAGGATGCGTATCTGCACATTCCTATCCACAAAGATCATCACCAGTTTCTCAGGTTCGCCTTTCTGGACAAGCATTTTCAGTTTGTGGCTCTTCCTTTCGGGTTGGCCACTGCTCCCAGAATTTTCACAAAGGTGCTATGGTCCCTCCTGGCGGTTCTAAGACCGCGGGGCATAGCAGTGGCGCCTTACCTAGACGACATCTTAATTCAGGCGTCAACTTTCCAAAGAACCTAGTCTCACACAGAGATTGTATTGGCATTTCTGAGGTCTCACGGGTGGAAGGTGAACATCAAAAAGAGTTCTCTCTCCCCCCTCACAAGAGTTCCATTCTTAGGAACCCTGATAGACTCGGTAGAAATGAAAATATTTCTGACGGAGGTCAGAAAGCTAAAACTCTTAACTGCTTGCCGAGCTCTTTATTCCATTCCTCGGCCATCTGTGGCTCAGTGCATGGAGACAATCGGACTAATGGTTGCGGCAGTGGACATAGTCCCTTTTGCTCGGATACACCTCAGACCACTGCAACTATGCATGCTCAAACAGTGGAATGGGGATTATGCAGATTTGTCTCCTCAAATTCAGTTGGACCAGGAGACCAGAGATTCTCTTCTCTGGTGGTTGTCTCAGGATCACCTGTCTCAAGGAATAGGTTTCCGCAGGCCAGAGTGGATCATCGTAACGACCGACGCCAGTCTGTTAGGCTGGGGTGCGGTCTGGGACTCCCTGAAAGCTCAGGGCTTATGGTCTTGGGAAGAAACTCTTCTCCCGATAAACATTCTGGAACTGAGGGCGATATTCAACGCTCTTCAGGCATGGCCTCAACTAGCGACGGCCAAATTCATCAGATTTCAGTCGGACAACATCACGACTGTAGCTTACGTCAATCATCAGGGGGGAACAAAGAGTTCCCTAGTGATGACGGAAGTAACCAAAATAATCAGGTGGGCGGAGGATCACTCTTGCCATCTCTCAGCAATTCACATCCCAGGAGTAGACAACTGGGAGGCGGATTTTCTAAGTCGTCAGACTTTTCACCCGGGGGAGTGGGAACTCCACCCAGAGGTATTTGCCCAGCTGACTCAGATATGGGGCACCCCAGAGTTGGATCTGATGGTGTCCCGTCAGAACACCAAACTTCCTCTCTACGGGTCCTGGTCCCGCGATCCCAAGGTGGTATTGATAGATGCTCTAGCAGCGCCTTGGTCCTTCAATCTGGCTTATGTTTTTCCACCGTTTCCTCTCCTCCCGCGTCTGGTTGCCAGAATCAAGCAGGAGAAGGCTTTGGTGATTCTGATAGCGCCTGCGTGGCCACGCAGGACTTGGTATGCAGACCTAGTGGACATGTCATCTGTCCCACCATGGTTACTGCCAATGAGGCAGGATCTTCTAATACAGGGTCCGTTCAAGCATCCAAATTTAGTTACTCTACGCTTGGAGATTGAACGCTTAATTCTATCAAAGCGTGAGTCCCTCTGAGTCAGTTATAGATACTCTGAGTCAGGCTAGAAAGCCTGTCACCAGGAAAATCTACCATAAGATATGGCGGAAATATCTTTGTCGGTTTGAATCCAAGGGTTACTCATGGAGTAAGATTAGGATTCCCAGGATATTGTCCTTTCTCCAAGAAGGACTGGAGAAAGGATTGTCAGCTAGTTCCTTAAAAGGACAAATATCTGCTTTGTCTATCCTGTTACACAAGCGTCTGGCAGAGGTACCAGACGTTCAAGCGTTTGCTCAGGCTTTAGTCAGAATCAAGCCTGTCTATAAACCTGTGGCTCCGCCATGGAGTTTGAATATAGTTCTTTCAGTTCTTCAAGGGGTTCCGTTTGAAACTTTACATTCCATAGACATTAAGTTGTTATCTTGGAAAGTTTTGTTTTTGGTAGCTATCTCTTCTGCTCGAAGAGTTTCAGAATTATCTGCCTTACAGTGTGATTCACCTTACCTGGTGTTCCACGCAGATAAGGTAGTTTTGCGTACCAAGCCTGGTTTTCTTCCTAAAGTTGTTTCTAACAAGAATATTAACCAGGAAATAGTTGTTCCTTCTCTGTGTCCTAATCCATCTTCGAAGAAGGAACGTCTATTACACAATCTTGATGTAGTTCGTGCTTTAAAGTTCTATTTACAAGCAACTAAGGATTTCAGACAAACATCTTCCTTGTTTGTTATCTGTTCTGGTAAGAGGAGAGGTCAGAAAGCGACTGCTATGTCTCTTTCCTTTTGGCTGAAAAGCATCATCCGTTTGGCCTATGAGACTGCTGGCCAGCAGCCTCCTGAAAGAATTACTGCTCATTCTACTAGAGCAGTGGCTTCCACATGGGCTTTCAAAAATGAGGCTTCTGTTGAACAGATTTGTAAGGCAGCGACTTGGTCTTCACTGCATACTTTTGCCAAATTTTACAAATTCGATACTTTTGCTTCTTCGGAGGCTTTTTTTGGGAGAAAGGTTTTGCAAGCAGTGGTGCCTTCCGTTTAAGGTACCTGTCTTGTTCCCTCCCTTCATCCGTGTCCTAAAGCTTTGGTATTGGTATCCCACAAGTAAAGGATGAATCCATGGACTGGATACACCTTGCAAGAGAAAACAGAATTTATGCTTACCTGATAAATTACTTTCTCTTACGGTGTATCCAGTCCACGGCCCGCCCTGGCAATTAAGTCAGGTAAAAAAAATGTTTTTTGTTTAAACTACAGTCACCACTGCACCCTATGGTTTCTCCTTTTTCTTCCTAACCTTTGGTCGAATGACTGGGGGGTGGAGCTAGAGGGGGAGCTATATGGACAGCTTTGCTGTGTGCTCTCTTTGCTACTTCCTGAAGGGAATGAGAATATCCCACAAGTAAAGGATGAATCCGTGGACTGGATACACCGCAAGAGAAAGTAATTTATCAGGTAAGCATAAATTCTGTTTTTGCTTTATATGTTGTTTTTTTCTATTTTACATATTGCAAGATGTCTCAAACTGACTCTGTCTCAGAATCTACTTCTGGAATGCTGCTGCCTGATGTCGGTTCTACAAAGCTAAGTGCATTTGTTGTAAACTTGTGGTAACTGTTCCTCCGGCTGTAGTTTGTGTTAGTTGTCATGATAAATTTTCAAAAGCAGACAATATTTCCATTAGTAGTAATCCATTACCAGTTGTTGTTCCTTCAACATCTAATGTTCAGGATATTCCTGTTAATGTGAGAGAATTTGTTTCTAATTCTATTCAGAAGGCTCTGTCTGTTATACCACCTTCTAATAAAAGAAAAAGGTCTTTTAAAACTTCTCATAAATTCGAAGAATTTTTAAATGACCGACAGCATTCTGATTTATCTATCTCTGATGAGGATCTATCTGGTTCAGAAGATTCTGCCTCAGATATTGACACTGACAAAACTTCATATTTATTTAAAATGGAGTATATTCGTTCTTTATTAAAAGAGGTGTTGTTTGCATTCGATATGGAGGAGACTAGTCCTCTTGATATTAAAACCAGTAAACGTTTAAATTTGGTTTTTAAACCTCATGTAGTTATTCCAGAAGTTTTTCCAGTTCCTGATGCTATTTCAGATGTAATTTCTAGGGAATGGAATAGTCTGGGTACTTAATTTACTCCTTCCCCAAGGTTTAAGAAGCTGTACCCTTTGCCGACTGATAGATTGGAGTTTTAGGAAAAGATCCCCAAAGTTGATGGGGCTATCTCTACTCTTGCTAAGCGTACTACTATTCCTACGGCGGATAGTACTTCTTTTAAAGATCCTTTAGATAGGAAGCTTGAATCTTATCTAAGGAAGGCTTATTTATGTTCAGGTCATCTTCTTAGGCCTGCTATTTCTTTAGCTGATGTTGCTGCGGCTTCAACTTTTTGGTTGGAAACTTTAGCGCAACAAGTACCAGATCCTAATGTGTATAGCATTATTAAGCTAATTCAACATGCTAATAATTTCATTTGTGATGCCATTTTTTATATCATTCGAATTGATGTCAGATATATGTCTTTAGCTATTTTAGCTAGAAGAGCTTTATGGCTTAAATCCTGCAATGCGGATATGACTTCTAAGTCAACGTTGCTATCTCTTTCTTTCCAAGGTAATAAATTATTTGGTTCTCAGTTGGATTCTATAATTTCAACTGTCACTGGGGGGAAGGGAGCCTTTTTGCCTCAGGATAAAAAATCTAAGGGTAAATTTAGGGCTGCTAACCGTTTTCGTTCCTTTCGTCAGAATAAGGAACAGAAACCTGACCCTTCCCCTAAAGGAACGGTTTCCAATTGGAAGCCTTCTCCAGTCTGGAATAAATCCAAGCCTTTTAGAAAACCAAAATCAGCCCCCAAGTCCGCATGAAGGTGCGACCCTCATACCAGCACAGCTGGTAGGGGGCAGACTACGATTTTTCAAAGATGTTTGGATCAATTCAATCCAAAATCATTGGATTCAGAACATTGTTTCTCAAGGGTACAGAATAGGTTTCAAGATAAGACCGCCTGTGAGAAGTTTCTTTCTCTCACGCATTCCAGTAAACCCATTAAAGGCTCAGGCTTTCCTGAAGTGTGTTTCAGACATGGAGTTATCCGGGGTAATTGTGCCAGTTACATATCTGGAAAGGGGTCTGGGGTTTTATTCAAATCTGTTCATTGTTCCAAAGAAAGAGAATTCTTTCAGACAAGTTCTGGATCTAAAAATGTTGAATCGTTATGTAAGAATACCAACATTCAAAATGGTGACTATAAGGACTATTCTGCCTTTTGTTCAGCAAGGGCATTATATGTCCACAATAGACTTACTGGATGCTTATTTTCATATTCCGATTCATCAAGATCACTATCAGTTCCTGAGATTCTCTTTTCTAGACAAGCATTACCAATTTGTTGCTCTTCCTTTTGGCCTAGCAACAGCTCCAAGGATCTTTTCAAAGGTTCTCGGTGCCCTACTCTCTGTAATCAGAGAGCGGGGTATTGCGGTGTTTCCTTATTTGGACGATATCTTGGTACTTGCTCAGTCTTTACATTCTGCAGAATCTCACGCGAATCAACTAGTGCTGTTTCTTCAAAGACATGGTTGGAAAATCAATTTACCAAAAAGTTCCTTGATTCATCAGACAAGGGTAACCTTTTTAGGATTCCAAATAGATTCAGTATCCATGACTTTGTGTCTAACAGACAAAAGATGTCTGAAATTGGTTTCAGCTTGTCGGAACCTTCAGTTTCAGTCATTCCCTTAAGTAGCTATGTGCATGGAGGTTTTAGGTCTCATGACTGCAGCATCGGACGCGATCCCCTTTGCTCGTTTCCACATGAGACCTCTTCAGCTTTGTATGCTGAGCCAATGGTGCAGGGATTATACAAAGATATCACAATTAATATCCTTAAATCCCAATATTCGACTATCTCTGACTTGGTGGTTAGATCACCATCGTTTAGTTCACGGGGCATCTTTTGTTCATCCAACCTGGACTGTGATCACAACAGATGCGAGTCTTTCAGGTTGGGGAGCTGTCTGGGGATCTCTAACAGCACAGGGGGTTTGGAAATCTCAAGAGGCGAGATTACCAATCAATATTTTAGAACTCCGTGCGATTCTCAGAGCTCTTCAGTTTTGGCCTCTTCTGAAGAGAGAACCGTTTATTTGTTTTCAGACAGACAATGTCACAACCGTGGCGTATGTCAATCATCAAGGTGGGACTCACAGTCCTCAGGCTATGAAAGAAGTATCTCGGATACTTGCATGGGTGGAATCCAGCTCCTGTCTAATCTCTGCGGTCCATATCCCAGGTATAGACAATTGGGAGGCGGATTATCTCAGTCGCCAGTCTTTACTTCCGGGAGAATGGTCTCATCACCCAGATGTGTTTCTTTAGATTGTTCAGATGTGGGGGCTTCCAGAAATAGATCTGATGGCTTCTCATCTAAACAGGAAACTTCCCAGGTATCTGTCCAGGTCCAGGGATCCTCAGGCGGAAGCAGTGGATGCGTTGTCACTTCCTTGGAATTATCAAACTGCTTATATCTTTCCGCCTCTAGTTCTTCTTCCAAGAGTGATTTCCAAAATCATAATGGAGTGTTCATTTGTACTACTGGTGGCTCCAGCATGGCCACACAGGTTTTGGTATGCGGATCTTGTTCGGATGTCCAGTTGCCAACCTTGGCCACGTCCGTTAAGGCCAGACCTTCTATCTCAAGGTCCATTTTTCCATCAGGATCTCAAATCATTAAATTTGAAGGTATGGAGATTGAACGCTTAGTACTTAGTCATAGAGGTTTCTCTGACTCAGTGATTAATACTATATTGCAGGCTCGCAAATCTAATAAATAATAAAGATTTATTACCGAGTTTGGAATACTTACATTTCATGGTATTCTTCTCATAAATTCTCTTGGCATTCTTTTAGAAACTCTAGAATTTTACAGTTTCTTCAGGATGGTTTGGATAAGGGTTTGTCTGCAAGTTCTTTGAATGGACAAATCTCTGCTCTTTCTGTTCTGTTTCACAGAAAAATTGCTAATCTTCCTGACATCCATTGTTTTGTACAGGCTTTGGTTCGTATCAAACCTGCCATTAAGCCAATGTCCTCTCCTTGGAGTCTTAATTTGGTTTTGAGGGCTTTACAGGCTCCTCCGTTTGAGCCTATGCATTCTCTGGACATTAAATTACTTTCTTGGAAAGTATTGTTTCTTTTGGCCATCTCTTCTGCTAGAAGAGTTTCTGAATTATCTGCTCTTTCTTGTGAGTCTCCTTTTCTGATTTTTCATCAAGATAAGGCGGTTTTCTCCTGTTAAGTGTGATCAGTCCACGGGTCATCATTACTTATGGGATATTACTCCTCCCCAACAGGAAGTGCAAGAGGATTCACCCAGCAGAGCTGCCATATAGCTCCTCCCCTCTACGTCACTCCCAGTCATTCTCTTGCACCCAACGACTAGATAGGATGTGTGAGAGGACTATGGTGATTATATTTAGTTTTATACCTTCAATCAAAAGTTTGTTATTTTATAATAGCACCGGAGTGTGTTATTCCTTCTCTGGTAGAATTTGAAGAAGAATCTACCTGAGTTTTTACTATGATTTTAGCCGGCGTAGTTAAGATCATATTGCTGTTTCTCGGCCATCTGAGGAGAGGTAAACTTCAGATCAGGGGACAGCGGGCAGATTAATCTGCAAAGAGGTATGTAGCAGCTTATTATTTTCTGACAATGGAATTGATGAGAAAATTCTGCCATACCGATATAATGTAAACTCAGCCTTAAATGCAGTAGCAGCATCTGGTATCAGGCTGTCATGTATGTATATTTTACACTTCAGTATTCTGGGGAATGGTACTTCACTGGAATTATACTGTGTGCATAAGACTTTAGTCTAATTTGCAGGGACTGGCAACAGGCTTTTTAATAACTCTTAATTTATGTTAAACGTTTTTTGCTGGCATGTAAAATCGTTTTCATTGTCTGAGGTACTGGGTGAATAAAATGTTTTGGGCACTATTTTTTTCCACTTGGCAGTTGTTTGATTTAATTTATGACAGTTTACTGATCTCTCTCACTGTTGTGTGTGAGGGGGAGGGGCCTTTTTTGGCGCTTTTGCTACGCATCAAAAAATTCAGTCAGAAGCTCATTGTATTTCCTGCATGATCCGGTTCATCTCTACAGAACTCAGGGGTCTTCAAAACTTGTTTTGAGGGAGGTAATCACTCACAGCAGAGCTGTGAGATTGTAGTTGACTGTGATAAAAGCGTTTATTTCTGTAACTTTTTTTCTGCTATCAGGGTTAGTTATCCTTTGCTAATGGGAACAAGCCTTTGCTAAAATTGTTTTTTTTACAAAGATTTGATGCTATAACCTTTTCAGTTTATTAACTTTCACCTGTCATAACTCTTTCTGTGCTTCTTATAGGCACAGTACGTTTTCATAGTAAATTACTTGAATAGTATTTCCAAGTTGCTAGTTTATTTGCTAGTGTGTTAAACATGTCTGATTCAGAGGAAGACATCTGTGCTATATGTGCTAATGCCAAAGTGGAGCCCAATAGAAATTTATGTACTAACTGCATTGATGCTACTTTAAATAAGAGTCAATCTGTACAAATTGAACACATTTCACCAAACAACGAGGGGAGAGTTATGCCGACTAACTCACCTCACGTGACAGTACCTGCATCTCCCGCTCAGGAGGTGCGTGATATTGTGGCGCCGAGTACATCTGGGCGGCCATTACAAATCACATTACAAGATATGGCTACTGTTATGACTGAAGTTTTGGCTAAATTACCAGAACTAAGAGGTAAGCGTGATCACTCTGGGGTGAGAACAGAGTGCGCTGATAATGCTAGGGCCATGTCAGATACTGCGTCACAACTTGCAGAACATGAGGACGGAGAGCTTCATTCTGCGGCTGACAGTTCTGATCCAAACAGATTGGATTCAGATATTTCAAATTTTAAATTTAAGCTGGAAAACCTCCGTGTATTACTAGGGGAGGTGTTAGCGGCTCTGAATGATTGTAACACAGTTGCAATACCAGAGAAAATGTGTAGGTTGGATAAATATTTTGCGGTACCGTCGAGTACTGACGTTTTTCCTATACCTAAGAGACTCACTGAAATTGTCACTAAGGAGTGGGATAGACCCGGTGTGCCGTTCTCACCCCCTCCGATATTTAGAAAAATGTTTCCAATAGACACCACCACACGGGACTTATGGCAAACGGTCCCTAAGGTGGAAGGAGCAGTTTCTACTTTAGCTAAGCATACCACTATCCCGGTGGAGGATAGCTGTGCCTTTTCAGATCCAATGGATAAAAAGTTAGAGGGTTACCTTAAGAAAATGTTTGTTCAACAAGGTTTTATATTGCAACCCCTTGCATGCATTGCGCCTGTTACGGCTGCAGCAGCATTTTGGTTTGACTCTCTGGAAGAGACACTTGAATCAGCTCCATTAGATGAGATTACACACAAGCTTAAAGCTCTTAAATTAGCTAACTCATTTATTTCAGATGCCGTAGTACATCTAACTAAACTTACGGCTAAGAATTCCGGATTCGCCATTCAGGCGCGCAGAGCACTGTGGCTAAAATCCTGGTCAGCTGACGTTACTTCTAAGTCTAAATTACTTAATATACCTTTCAAAGGGCAGACCTTATTCGGGCCCGGATTGAAAGAAATTATCGCTGACATTACAGGAGGTAAAGGCCATGCCCTGCCTCAAGACAGAGTCAAACCTAAGGCTAGACAGTCTAATTTTCGTTCCTTTCGGAATTTCAAAGCAGGAGCAGCATCAACTTCCTCTGCTCCAAAACAGGAAGGATCTGTTGCTCGCTACAGACAGGGCTGGAGACCTAACCAGTCCTGGAACAAGGGCAAGCAAGCCAGGAAACCTGCTGCTGCCCCTAAAACAGCATGAATTGAGGGCCCCCGATCCGGGAACGGATCTAGTGGGGGGCAGACTTTCTCTCTTCGCCCAGGCTTGGGCAAGAGATGTCCAGGATCCCTGGGCGCTAGAGATAATATCTCAGGGATACCTTCTGGACTTCAAATACTCTCCCCCAAGAGAGAGATTTCATCTGTCAAGGTTGTCAACAAACCAAACAAAGAAAGAGGCGTTTCTACGCTGCGTACAAGAGCTTTTATTAATGGGAGTAATCCATCCAGTTCCATGATCGGAACAGGGACAAGGGTTTTACTCAAATCTGTTTGTGGTTCCCAAAAAAGAGGGAACTTTCAGGCCAATCCTGGATTTAAAGATCCTAAACAAATTCCTAAGAGTTCCATCGTTCAAAATGGAGACTATTCGGACAATTTTACCCATGATCCAAAAGGGTCAGTACATGACCACAGTGGATTTAAAAGATGCTTACCTTCACATACCGATTCACAAAGATCATTACCGGTATCTAAGGTTTGCCTTTCTAGACAGGCATTACCAGTTTGTAGCTCTTCCATTCGGATTGGCTACGGCTCCAAGAATCTTCACAAAGGTTCTGGGAGCTCTTCTGGCGGTACTAAGACCGCGAGGAATTTCGGTAGCTCCGTACCTAGACGACATTCTGATACAAGCTTCAAGCTTTCAAACTGCCAAGTCTCATACAGAGTTAGTACTGGCATTTCTAAGGTCACATGGATGGAAGGTGAACGAAAAGAAGAGTTCTCTCTTTCCACTCACAAGAGTTCCCTTCCTGGGGACTCTTATAGATTCTGTAGAAATGAAAATTTACCTGACAGAAGACAGGTTAACAAAACTTCAAAGTGCATGCCGTGTCCTTCATTCCATTCAACACCCGTCAGTGGCTCAATGCATGGAGGTAATCGGCTTAATGGTAGCGGCAATGGACATAGTACCCTTTGCACGCCTACACCTCAGACCGCTGCAATTGTGCATGCTAAGTCAGTGGAATGGGGATTACTCAGACTTGTCCCCTTCTCTGAATCTGGATCAAGAGACCAGAAATTCTCTCCTATGGTGGCTTTCTCGGCCACATCTGTCCAGGGGGATGCCATTCAGCAGGCCAGACTGGACAATTGTAACAACAGACGCCAGCCTTCTAGGTTGGGGCGCCGTCTGGAATTCTCTGAAGGCTCAGGGACAATGGAATCAGGAGGAGAGTCTCCTACCAATAAACATTCTGGAATTGAGAGCAGTTCTCAATGCCCTTCTGGCTTGGCCCCAGTTAACAACTCGGGGGTTCATCAGGTTTCAGTCGGACAACATCACGACTGTAGCTTACATCAACCATCAGGGAGGGACAAGAAGCTCCCTAGCAATGATGGAAGTATCAAAGATAATTCGCTGGGCAGAGTCTCACTCTTGCCACCTGTCAGCAATCCACATCCCGGGAGTGGAGAACTGGGAGGCGGATTTTTTAAGTCGTCAGACTTTTCATCCGGGGGAGTGGGAACTTCATCCGGAGGTCTTTGCCCAAATACTTCGTCATTGGGGCAAACCAGAGATAGATCTCATGGCGTCTCGACAGAACACCAAGCTTCCTCGTTACGGGTCCAGATCCAGGGATCCGGGAGCGGTCCTGATAGATGCTTTGACAGCACCTTGGACCTTCAGGATGGCTTATGTGTTTCCACCCTTCCCGATGCTTCCTCGATTGATTGCCAGAATCAAGCAGGAGAGAGCATCAGTGATTCTAATAGCACCTGCATGGCCACGCAGGACTTGGTATGCAGATCTGGTGGACATGTCATCCTGTCCACCTTGGTCTCTACCTCTGAAACAGGACCTTCTGATACAGGGTCCTTTCAAACATCAAAATCTAACTTCTCTGAAGCTGACTGCTTGGAAATTGAACGCTTGATTTTATCAAAACGTGGTTTTTCTGAGTCATTTATTGATACCTTAATACAGGCTAGGAAGCCTGTTACCAGAAAGATTTACCATAAAATATGGCGTAAATACCTATATTGGTGCGAATCCAAAGGTTACTCTTGGAGTAAGGTTAGGATTCCTAGGATATTGTCTTTTCTACAAGAAGGTTTAGAAAAGGGTTTATCCGCTAGTTCCTTAAAGGGACAGATCTCAGCTCTGTCCATTCTGTTGCACAAACGTCTGTCAGAAGTTCCAGACGTTCAGGCTTTTTGTCAGGCTTTGGCCAGGATTAAGCCTGTGTTTAAAGCTGTTGCTCCGCCATGGAGTTTAAACCTTGTTCTTAATGTTTTACAGGGCGTTCCGTTTGAACCCCTTCATTCCATGGATATAAAGTTGTTATCTTGGAAAGTTCTATTTTTAATGGCTATTTCCTCGGCTCGAAGAGTCTCTGAGTTATCAGCCTTACATTGTGATTCTCCTTATTTGATTTTTCACTCGGATAAGGTAGTTCTGCGTACTAAACCTGGGTTCTTACCTAAGGTAGTCACTAACAGAAATATCAATCAAGAGATTGTTGTTCCATCCTTGTGTCCAAATCCTTCTTCAAAGAAGGAACGTCTTCTGCACAATCTGGATGTAGTTCGTGCCCTAAAATTTTACTTACAGGCAACTAAAGAATTTCGACAAACGTCTTCCCTGTTTGTCGTTTACTCTGGTCAGAGGAGAGGTCAAAAAGCTTCTGCTACCTCTCTCTCTTTTTGGCTTCGTAGCATAATACGTTTAGCTTATGAGACTGCTGGACAGCAGCCTCCTGAAAGAATTACAGCTCATTCCACTAGAGCTGTGGCTTCCACTTGGGCCTTTAAGAATGAGGCCTCTGTTGAACAGATTTGCAAGGCTGCAACTTGGTCTTCGCTTCATACTTTTTCCAAATTTTACAAATTTGACACTTTTGCTTCTTCGGAGGCTATTTTTGGGAGAAAGGTTCTTCAGGCAGTGGTTCCTTCTGTATAAAGAGCCTGCCTATCCCTCCCGTCATCCGTGTACTTTTGCTTTGGTATTGGTATCCTAGAAGTAATGATGACCCGTGGACTGATCACACTTAACAGGAGAAAACATAATTTATGCTTACCTGATAAATTCCTTTCTCCTGTAGTGTGATCAGTCCACGGCCCGCCCTGTTTTTTACGGCAGGTAAATATTTGTATAATAATATGGCAGCTCTGCTGGGTGAATCCTCTTGCACTTCCTGTTGGGGAGGAGTAATATCCCAGAAGTAATGATGACCCGTGGACTGATCACACTACAGGAGAAAGGAATTTATCAGGTAAGCATAAATTATGTTTTCGGACTTCATTTAAATTTTTACCTAAAGTTGTGAATTCTAACAACATTTGTAGAGAAATTGTTGTCCCTTTGTTGTGTCCTAATCCTAAGAATTCTTTGGAAAGATATTTACATTCTTTGGACGTGGTAAGAGCTTTGAAATATTATGAGGAAGCTACTAAAGATTTCAGAAAGACTTCTAGTCTATTTGTTATCTTTTCTGGTTCTAGGAAAGGTCAGAAGGCTTCTGCCATTTCTTTGGCGTCTTGGTTAAAGCTTTTGATTCGTCATGCTTATTTGGAGTTGGGTAAATCCCCGCCTCAGAGGATTACGGCTCATTCTACTAGGTCAGTTTCTACTTACTGGGCTTTTAAGAATGAAGCTTCTGTTGTTGGTAGAAAAGTTCTTCAGGCAGCTGTTTCAGTTTGATTCTTCTGCTTATATTGTCAGTTTTTTTCAATATAAAGATTAAAACTTTTGATTTGGGTTGTGGATTGATTTTTCAGCAGAATTGGCTGTCTTTCATTTTTATCCCTCCCTCTCTAGTAACTCTTGCTTGGAAGTTCCACATCTTGGGTATTTGCTATCCCATACGTCACTAGCTCATGGACTCTTGCCAATAACATGAAAGAAAACATAATTTATGTAAGAACTTACCTGATAAATTCATTTCTTTCATATTGGCAAGAGTCCATAAGGCCCACCCTTTTTTGTGGTGGTTATGATTTTTTTTGTATAAAGCACAATTATTCCAATTCCTTGTTGATGCTTTCGCTCCTTTCCTATCACCCCACTTCTGGGATATTCGTTAAACTGAATTGTGGGTGTGATGAGGGGTGTATTTATAGGCATTTTGAGGTTTGGGAAACTTTGCCCCTCCTGGTAGGAATGTATATCCCATACGTCACTAGCTCATGGACTCTTGCCAATATGAAAGAAATGAATTTATCAGGTAAGTTCTTACATAAATTATGTTTTTTTCAATATATCAAGTGCAATTTGGAGCCTAAGCTAAACACTTGGGTGACCTGGTTTGTTTATCAAGTGAATACTAGCATATCTGTCAGGTAAGAGGGGTTTGGCTCTTGAAATTATCTTCAACCAAATAGTCTTAACTTTACACAAAATTAATTGCCTTTTAGTTTAAATAAGCAGGAAAACAAAAGCAAAGGAAACCACATACATGTCGTAATGATTTCCATTAAAAGGGACATAAAAACATAAATTATGCTTACCTGATAATTTTCTTTTCTTGTGACGGGAAGAGTCCACAGCTGCATTCATTATGTTTGGGAATTCAGAACCTGGCCACCAGGAGGAGGCAAAGACAACCCAGCCAAAGGCTTCAAATACCTCCCCCACTTCCCTCATCCCCCAGTCATTTTGCTAAGGGAACAAGGAACAGTAGGAGAGATATCAGGGTAAAAAAGGTGCCAGAAGAACAAAAATGTACTGCCGCCCTATAGATAAAATACGGACGGGAGCTGTGGACTAAGCATAATTTATGTTTTTCTTCTTAAAAGGGAAGAGTCCACAGCTGCATTCATTACTTTTGGGAAAACAATACCCAAGCTAGAGGACACTGAATGCAATCAAAGGGTGTGTACAAGAAAAGGCGGCTTCTTCAAAAGGCACCACAGCCTGAATTACTCGACACCCTACAAAAAACTACAGCGGTATCTGTGGCATTAGCTGCTTTTCCTATGTTAAAGGGAAAACGCAAGAGGAAAATTAGAGATTCAGATAGCAAGGTTTCTGTTCCAGCTCTTACTACCCAGGTTGCCCTCCCTCATAGCTCTGAGGAGGAAGATACGTCGGTAGCCTCTGAGGGTGAAATCTCAGATTCGGACAGTATAATGCCTTCTTCTGATGCTAAAGTAATATCCTTCAGATTTAAGCTTGAACACCTTTGTGTACTGTTAAAGGAGGTTTTGGCTACTTTGGACGACTACGATATTCCTATCGTTGTCAACCCAAAGAAATCTAGTAAACTTAATAGTTAATTTGATGTTCCTTTGCCTGTGGAGGTGTTTCCTGTTCCAGACTGTGCTACGGAGATTATTACACAGGAATGGGAGAAGCCAGGGGTACCCTTTTCCCCATCTCCTATTTTTAAAAGGATGTTTCCTATTGCCGACTACATTAAAGAGCCATGGCACCCGGTGCCTAAGGTAGAAGGAGCCATTTCTACTCTGGCTAAGAGAACTACTATTCCTAATGAGGATAGCTGCTCCTTTAAGGATCCAATGGACAAAAAGCTGGAGGCTTTTTTGAAGAAGATATGTGATCATCAAGATCTCCAATGGCAACCTGCAGTGTGTATTGCCACTGTGACAAGCATGGCATTTTATTGGTCCGATGCCTTGTCTGATTCTCTTCAGGTAGAGACTTCCTTGAATGAGATCCAAGACAGGATTAAGGCTCTTAAATTAGCCAATTACTTTATTTCTGATGCTACCATGCAAGTTATTAAACGGGGAGCCAAGATATCTGGCTTCGCTGTGCTAGCCCGTAAGGCACTGTGGCTGAAATCTTGGTCAGCTGATGTTTTCTCTAAGGTTAAGCTTCTGGCGATTCCTTTCAAGGGTAAGACCTTGTTTGGACCCGGTCTGGCAGAAATATTTTTTGACATTACGGGTGGAAAAGGGTCTTTTCTTCCACAAGATAAGAAGAGTAGACATAAGGGACGTCAGAGTAATTTGTGTTCCTTTCGTAACTTCAGAGGAAAGTCTTCCCCTTTTTCTTCTAAGCAGGAGCAGTCCATGTCCTCTTGGAGACCCAATCAGTCTTGGAACAAGGGGAAGCAATCAAAGAACCCTGCAGCTGAGTCTAAGTCAGCATGAAGGGTTTGTCCACCATCCAGGATCAGATCAAGTAGGGGGCAGACTTTATCATTTTTGTCAAGCATGGATACGAAATGTCCCAGATCCCTGGGCTGTGGACATATTATTAAAAAATCCAAGTCGAGTGACAGCAAACAAAGGTTTATTTAGGTACTTTGCACAGTGTCAAATGGCAGCAACGTTTTGGGATTAACTCCCTTAATCATGCATGATTAAGGGAGTTAATCCCGAAACGTCGCTGCCACTTGTCACTGTGCAAAGTACCTAAATAAACATTTGTTTGCTGTCACTCAACTTGGATTTTTTTATATTATCTTTGGAGACAGGAGTGAGTCTCCTGAGTGACGTGCAACTGTCCGTTGAGTGCTGAACTGAACTGTTTGTGTTTATATCTGTGGACATATTATCTCAGGGTTACAAAATAGAATTCAAGAGCTTTCCTCCCAGGGGCAGGTTCTTCCTCCTCATGATTATCTGCAGACCAAGTAAAAAGAGAGGCGTTCTTAAAATGTGTTCAGGATCTTTTCTCCCTGGGAATTATAGTTCCAGTTCCTGTACAGGAACAGGGCCTAGATTTCTATTCCAATCTGTTCGTCGTTCCCAAAAAAGAGGGAACTTTCCCGACCTTCCGGTCTACACAAGTTTCTCAGAGTACAGTCCTTCAAGATGGAAACTATTCGTTCCATTCTTCCTTTAGTCCAAGAGGGTCAGTTCATGACAACCATAGATCTGAAGGATGCATATCTTCATGTTCCCATTCACAGGGATCATCACAAGTTCCTGAGATTGTCCTTTCTAGACAAACATTTTCAGTTTGTGGCCCTTCCGTTTGGACTTGCCATATCTACCAGAATTGCTGTCATACCTGGACGACACATTGGTTCAGGCGCCATCTTTTCCACAAACAAACTCTCATACAGAGATCTTGTTGTCTTTTCTACGTTCCCACGGTTAAAAAGTGAATCTGGAAAAGAGTTCCCTTGTTCCATCTACAAGGGTAGTTTTCTTAGGGACCATAATAGATTCCCTATCTATGATAATATTTCTGTTGGAGGTCAGAAAATCAAAGATTCTTTCCTCTTGCCTCTCTCTGCAGTCTACTGTTCGGCCGTCAGTGGCTCAATGTATGGAGGTCATTGGTCTGATGGTCGCTTCCCTGGACATCATTCCCTTTGCTCGTTTCCATTTGAGAGCTCTGCAGTTATGCATGCTCAGGCAATGGAATGGAGACCATTCAGATCTCTCTCAGAGGATAGGTCTAGATCAGTCAACAAGAGACTTTCTCCCGTGGTGGCTTTCTTAGGAGCATCTTTCTCAGGACACATGCTTCCTGGAGACTTTCCTGGGTGATTGTACCCACGGACGCCAGCCTGCTGGTTAAAGGCGCAAGGACTATGGACTCGGGAGGAGTCTGCTCTCCCCATAAACATCTTGGAGTTGAGAGCAATTTACAATGCTCTGATGGCTTGGCCTCAGTTGTCCTTAGCGAAGTTTATTAGGTTTTAGTCGGACAATATCACCTCAGTGGCTTACATCAACCATTAGGGAGTTACTCTGAGTTCCTTAGCCATGAAGGAGGTGACTCAGATTTTTTGGTGGGCGGAAGCTCACAATTGCTGTCCATCTGCCATCCACATTCCAGGAGTGGACAACTGGGAAGTGGACTTCCTGAGCAAAAACAGGCTTTTCATCCCGGTGAGTTGGCTCTTCATCAGGAGGTGTTCTCCAGGTTAACCATTAAATGGGGGGTGCCAATGTTGAATCTGATGGTGTCTCGGCAGAACACCAAGCTTCCAAGGTACGGTTCAAGGTGAAGGGATCCGCAGGCAGCCCTGATAGATGCTCTGGCGGTTCCTTGGGATTTTAGTCTAGCATACCCGTTTCCTCCGTTGCTCTCCTTCCACGAGTCATTGCTCGTATCAAACAGGAGAGAGCATATGTAATTCCAATAGCCCCTGCTTGGCCTTGCAGGATCTGGTATGCAGACCTAGTGGAGATGTCATCTCTTCCACCTTGAAAGTTGCCTCTGTTGAAGGACCTTCTAACTCAGGGTCCATTCCTCCATCCAAATCTTATTTCTCTAAAGCTGACCGCTTGGAGATTGGACGATTAGTCCTGTCTAAGCGTGGTTTTTCTGTGTTGGTCATTGAGACCTTGATTCAGGCTTGTAAGCCGGTTACTAGAAAGATTTTCCATAAGGTATGGTGTTAATATCTTTATTGGTGTGAATCCAAGGGCTACTCTTGGAGTAGGGTAAAGATTGCTAGAATTCTGTACTTTCTCCAGGAAGGTCTGGAGAAGGGATTGTCAGTCAGTGCTCTGAAAGGTCAGATTTCTGCACTATGTATTTTGTTACATAAGCGTCTGGAGGATGTGCCAGATGTTCAATCTTTTTGTCAGACCCTGGTCAGAATCCGACCTGTGTTTAAGTCTGTTGCTCCTCCTTGGAGCCTTAACCTTGTTCTTAAAGTTTTGCAGCTGACACAGTTTAAGCCTAAGCATTTCATAGACAAAGTTGTTATCTTGAAAGGTTTTGTTTCTTATTGCCATCTCTTCTGCTCGGAGAGTCTCGGAACTCTCGACTTTGCAGTGTGATTCGCCTTACCTTATCTTCCATGCTGATAAGGCGGTTCATCGTACTAAATTTGGGTTTCTCCCTAAGGTGGTTTCTGTTTCGGTGGTGCCTTCTGTTTAGGCCTGCCTGTCTTGTTATCCTTCCCTTGTCATCTGTGTCCTCTAGCTTGGGTATTGGTTCCCACTAGTAATTGAGGACGTTGTGAACTCACCATATCTTAGGAAAGAAAACAAAATGTATGCTTACCGGATAAATGGGGAATACATGACCCCACCCTTTTATTTAAGACAGTTATTTTTGACTAAACCTCAGGCACCTCTGCACCTTTGTGTTATTCCTTTTTCCATTTCTATTAGGTCATGGAGTTACACTTAACAGCTTTGCTGTGCTGTTCTTTGCCTCCTCCTGCTGGCCAGGAGTGATATTCCAACTAGTAATTGAGGACGTTGTGGACTCACCATATCCGGAAATAAATACATTTATCAGGTAAGCATAATTTTTTTTCTGTATTTTATATCTGCATTTAATTGTGTAGAATGTAATATTAATAACATACCAGCAGGGGGAGTCTTCTGTGAGTATTTTTTTTAGAAATGATGTAGTGATGAGAAGGGTGGGGTTATACACCTGTGTAAGGTATTTAAGGTGATATGTTACACATATAATACCTGCTTCCATAAAATGGAATAAAAATGAATTCCTGAATTTGTGGTGGTGCTGCTTTTTTGGATTTTTAGATCGGGAAATTATGGGAGTTGTTGTTCTAGCTCCTTTACAGAAACAGGGGGATCAGATTTATTCAGATCTCTTCATTGTTCAAAGAAAAGGAAGGCACTTTTACACCAGTCCTGGATTTGAAAGCTCTGATAAAATTTGTAAGAATTCCTTCTTTTAAAATGGAAACTATTTGGACTATTCTGTCTTTTGTTCAGCAAGGTCAGTTTATGTCCACAATAGATTTAAATGATGCTTCTCTTGATGTTGCAATACACAGGGAACATTACTAGTTTCTGAGATTTTCCTTTCTAGAAAAGCATTTTAAGTTTGTTGCTCTACCATTTGGTCTGGCTACTGCTCCAATAATTTTCACAAAGCTTCTTGGTGCCCTATAGTCTATGCTTAGAACTCAGGGTATTGCAGTTTTTTCATACCTGGAGGATATCTTGGTTCAAGCTCCATCATTTCCTTTAGCAGAATCTCGCACCAACCAACTGTTGTTGTTTCTTCAATAATATGGTTGGAGGATTGATTTTTCAAAGAGTTATTTAAAGGGACATTAAAGTCCAAATTAAACTTTCATGATGCAGATAGGGCATGTAATTTTAAACAACTTTCCAATTTACTTTTATCATCAAATTTGCTTTGTTCTCTTTATATTTTTAGTAGAAAGCTAAACCTGGGTAGGCTCATATGCTAATTTTTAAACCCTTGAAGGCCCCCACTTATCGTATCAGTTTTTCACAGCTAGAGGGTGTTAGTTTATGTGTGCCATATAGATAAAAATTGTGCTCATGCCTGTGGAATTATATATGAGTCAGCACTAATTGCCTGAAATGCAAGTCTGTCAAAAGGTCTGAGATAAGAAGGGAGTCTGCAGAAGATTAGATGCAATTACAGAGGTAAAAAGTATATTACTATAACCGTGTTATGCAAAACTGGGAATGGTAAATAAAGGGATTATATATCTTTTTAAACAATAACATTTTGGTGTTTACTGTCTCTTTAATTCCTCAAACAAAGATATTTTTGGGGGGATTTCAAATAGATTCAATCTCCATGAGTCTTTCTCCAACAGAGCAGAGAAGGTTAAAATTTGTGTTAGCTTGTCTGAACCTTCAGCATCTCTCTCTTTCCCCTCTGTTGCTCTTTGTTATTTCTAGGTCTTATGATTGCAGCTTCAGATGCAGTTCCGTTTGCTCGTTTTCACATGAGACCTCTTCAGCTTTGTATGCTTAGTCAGTGGTGAAGCCTTTGGTAGGTAATTCATCCGGCAGTTGACTCGGAATAATGTTTTTCTTGCCTGACTGATTTATTTTTTTAGTGTATTAAAAAAAATTGCCATTTTTGGGTTTTTGTGGGGTTGTGGATTTATTTCAGCAGTGGGAAAAAATTATGTTTTTTTAAATCCCTCCCTTTATGTTATTACTCTTGGACTCCACAGCTTGGGTATTTGTTCTCAGGAGTAATGGATTGTGGACTTTCAGCACTTGTATGAAAGAAAACATAATTTTCTAATGGGAAAGAATCCACAGCCGCATTCATTACTTGTGGGAAATAAGAACCTGGCCACCAGGAGGAGGCAAAGACACACCAGCCAAAGGCTTAAATACTCCTCCCACTTCCCCTATCCCCCAGTCATTCTTTGCCTTTCGTCCCAGGAGGTTGGCAGAGAAGTGTCAGAAGTTTTTATTTTTGATTATTGTACTTTTATTTACTTTTACAAATGTCTCTTATGGAGGGTACTACCCTTCGACATGGGACAGGAGTTTTAAGTAGTGCTGTCAGTCTCTCAGTGAGGGCCTTGGCGAATGTTAGAGTCCGGAGATGCAGTGGGAGTTCCCTCTGCGACACCATCCCAACTTGTATTAACAGCTCCTTCAGCACTTAGCATTGCCGAACTTCGTTTCGCTACCTGCTATCTTCTTTGTAATCCATGACGGAGGTGATGCAACTATTAGTCAGACTTGAAGGCCGTGTTCCTGTTCCACGACGTAGATTCCGGTAAGATCGTTTCATTTTATTACATTGATGTAATGTGATTTATTGTGACAGCTAAGTATGGGTCTCAGTGAGGCACATTCTGTACCGATCTGGGAATCAAGGGATAATTTCTTCCTTAGGCGGGATTTGTGAACGGGGAGGGTTCTTTTAATCATGTTTCTTATGTGATTCAACCTGCTTTGTGTAGTGGGTATTGGCTCTAAGACTGTGACATCTAGCGTTAATCTATGTTGTGGCATAGTGGCTTGCTCTCTGGACTTGCAAACTGAAAGTCCAGGGTTCAGATCCTCCTTCTGATGCTGGTTGTAACCTTTTTGCTAGTTTCTAGACTTACTTAACTTTTTTTTCTGTGGTGCCTAGTTTTCCGCCTTCTGGTGGCGCGCTTTTTGGATTACGCGGTTCACCTGGCGACCGGGCATTGTTACACTTGGTGGTTTTTCCGCTTCTGCATTCCTGACCGTGTGACGACGAAAGAAGGTCTTCTCCGCTGAGGTCTGGTCATTGGAGGTGGTGAGTGCCCCAGCCATTGTGGGTGTCAGATGCCGGTAGTTTTTCCATATAGTGCTTTACTTTTTATAGTCTTTAGTCATGGAGGATTCTAATGTTGGGACTATTGTTATTTCAGATTCTGAATCGTCCTCTGATGAGGATTGTACTTTGGCCCAGTTGGCGCAAGTCAACCAGTCATGTCTCTTATGCCTTCGTAGTGTGCCGGGTTCCTCGGGCTCGTGGAACCATGGGTCTGCTGAGCCATCGGCCTCTGGGGGCTCTGCTCCTCAAGTGGAGACTTCCCATGCGCACCCTTCTTCTTCTTTTGCGGGTGACCCTGATGTTGATGTCTCCTCCGCACAGAGTGGATTGTTGATGACGGGGCTTTTTCATTTTAATTTGTTGGTGCTTGTTCGTCTGCAGGACCTCGATGTTTCTTCGCTGTTGTGTTCCTGCTCTACTATCCCGGGTGTCCAGACCATGGGTGGCACTATAGTTTTTTCCCTGGGGGTGATTGTTCCTCCATATTGTGCCTTTCGTTATAGGATTGCGCAGCTACGTGTCCTACTACGTAGTCTTTTTGACTTGTTGGGGGATCCTTTCCTTTATCGGCCGGGAACTTCTAAGTTCTCTTATGATCCTTCTAGCTAGACTAGTGGGGATGATGTAATCTTCTGTCGGTCTATCGTAATCTTTCCCCAAAAATTTTTTTGAAGGTTCCGGCCTTCATTTGGCGGGTCCTACGGAGGCTTGGTTCTTTCTGGGCGGATAGCTACGGGTTGCCTGTTATTTCTTTTCATCCGGTTAGGATTTATTTAATTTTATTATCTCTTTTTCTGCGGAATTTCTGGGATTGATTTGCTAGTTACTTCCACGGAAGTTGTTCCCGGTTTGTTGGTCCAGAGTTTTCTGTGTTCCTTGTTAATTGGTTAGTGACACACGTTGCACCTGACTGGTTCGGCGGGACCTTGAGGTTCACTTGTTTTTTTTATAAACTACACTATACATTCACATTGTGGCCTTTCGGGTCAGGATGTCGGGAGGGCTTGGGTTGGCCCAAATCAGTCTGCATCCCAGTGACTGGATTGGTGGAGTTCTACCACGTCGCTTTGTCATCCCCATTTCGGGGGGTGGGGCCTTATCTGCTGTAGGCGATTTAGGATTTTTTTGGGCTGCCTCTTGGTTGTTCATCTCAGGATCCTAGGTCGGTTCTCTTGTACTGGGTGTTCCTGGTTTTTGTGGGGCACAGTTTGTGGAGATTCGGCGGACGTTGCTGTTGAGTGGCTATCTTACAGCTTGCCATGCAGGATGCCTTACCTGTGGCTATTAGAGTTTTTGCTCCAACGGAACCTGGACGTTTTGGCACGCCTTGGATCCTTCCCCGGTGCTGGAACTTGTGCATCCGATTGTCTTCTTCCGTCCCTTGGGGCCGGGTACCGGGTTGTAATGCATTTTTTTTCTGGGTCTCGTGGATCTTGGCTGCTGGTCCGGGGTTCTTCTAGTTTGGGATTGTTTCCGCGATGCTCGCAGGACTTTTCCTGTGTCCTCTTTGTAGTTTCTCTGTTTCAAGGTTTTTTCCTTGGCTGGGATTGGTCTGACCAGGTTGTTTTGGTCTGGTAGCGGCTTGGGTCTTGTTGACTCTGGTTTTGGCCAATGGAATCTCTTGTAGCGCCCTCCCTGCTCAGATCTGGTAGTGGATATGGGGTGGGCCCGGTATTCTGGTAGTGTCGGTATAACTGTTTCTATACCTGTCCCGTTTTCCCTTTTCTGGTTGTGGTACCCTTGTTGTGAGAAAGTGTGTGCCTTTAGATCTTATTTTGAAGGGTCCTTTTGACCTGTGGTTTCTCATTCTTGTTCATTCAGATCACTGGGACATGGATCTGGCCATCTTGTTTACCTTTTCCCCTTTTGTTTCTGCATTCTGCAGAATTTCTAGAGGCAGATGTGTTTTCGGGCAGGTTGTCTCGTCTTACCACGTCTATTGTGGGGGTCTGAGATGTTGTCTCTTGGAGTTCTTTGCGCTTTTTTGAGGGGCGTTGGGTGGTTTAGGTATGTCTTGTTTTTTTCTTATTGTGTCTTGTGGGCAGGTGCTCCCTGCCTTCCATCTTCCTCTGGGTGAATCTTGTTCCTTTGTGGAAGTGGTTTGTCACATTGGCCTTGTTTTTTCAGGGATAGTGATGCCTTGTGGGTTTGTCTCTTGGGTTTTGTGTCCTGCAGTTTTTCTGGGTGGATCTCCCCGTGGTTTCTGGTCGCACTCTTCTTAACGTGGCTTGTTGTTTTCTTCCCTCTCTTTTGAGTGGAGGTGGGAGTCTGTTCCCTGGGCTTCGCTTTGTCTGCGACAGGTTAGTCTACCCGGGCGTGGGCAGCTCTTGGAGAGATTTCCTGCTCCTCCTTAGCCTTCAGGCTGCTTAGGTCCTGGATGAGGTGTTCTCTGATCCTTCTGGGGGGGTGGTTGGATCCTCTGGATAACCCCTCTGTTGATGGGACATTTGTTTAGGGATAATAATTTTTTCTGGTCTCCCTTCTCTGGCTGCGGGATTTTTTGTTTGGATGGTGCCCTCAGTCTGTCTGGGGCGTTTGCCTTGGTCTCCTTCAGCTGGGAAAAGGGATTCTCCCTTTTTGGTCTTGCTTCTGCAGTTGGCTCTTGGACAAGCTATTTAGCTGTCTATGTGTCTATGGAGATGCTTTATGTTTTTTCTCCTGGCATCTAATAGTCTTTTTGGGCTTCGAGAGCGGACCTCGGTTGTCTTCCGGGAAGACCTGGTTTTGTTCCTTCTGACTTGCTATTCCCTCTGGGAATTGTTAGTCGGGGTCCCCTAGTTGGTCTAAGGGGGTGTGGCTGGGATTTGCCTCTGAGAGACGGTGTCTTCAAGGTCTGTTGTCTCAGTTGCGTCTGCTCATGGTTTCTAGCCAGGCCCTGGGACTGTCTGTGGGTTTGTGTCCATGAGGCCGTTTTCTTTTTCCCAATTATTTTTGTTCCCTGTTTTCAGACGGAACAGGACTTTTTTCTTTGGGAATGTGATTTAGGTTGGTGCCTTCGTTTGGACCGCCTCTTACCCTCTCATCTTGGCATTCAGTGTCCTCTTTGGCTTGGGTATAATTTTCCCTCAAGTAATGAATGCGGTTGTGGACTCTTTCCCATTAGGAAGAAAAACATAAATTATGCTTACCTGATAATTTCATTTTCTTCCGTGGGAAAGAATCCACAGCCCCCCGACCTTTTTTGATGCATTGTTGTGTTTAATCTTCTGGCACCTTTTCACCTTGATATTTCTTCCACTGTTCCTTGTTCCTCGTCAGAATGACTGGGAGAAAAGGGAAGTGGGAGGAGTATTTAAGCCTTTGGTTGATGTGTCTTTGCCTCCTCCTGGTGGCGAGGTTCTTATTTCCCACAAGTAATGAATGCGGCTGTGGACTCTTTCCCACGGAAGAAAATTAAATTATCAGGTAAGCATAATTTATGTTTTATGCTTACCTGATAAATTAATTTCTTTCATGGTGGTCCACAAGACCCCACCCTTTGTTTTTGGGTTTAGAATTTTCTTTAGCACATCGTTTTCCCCTGCTCCTTTTATGACTCTTTCCTTTTTCTTACCTCATTATGCTTGGCTATACGTTAGACTAAGGTACATGTGAGGTGGGAGGTTTTTTTATAGAGCTTTGGGGGTTTTGGAATCTTTGCCTCCTACCTGTGGGCAAGAGCACTTACTATGTCTAGCAAATTTCAATTTTCCAGTCCCCTGTTTATGAGACCGCCACCAGCAATCAGAAATCGCTTATATGTATATACTGTTCACTCATATACATATACTGTTCAATAGGAGATGGTCATTTATAAATTGTCCATATAAATAGAATGTCCACGTTTTATTAATAGTAGTAAATTGGAACGTTTTTTATTTTAAACTGTGTGCTCTGTCTAAATCGTTAAAGTTTAATTTTGAATTGTAGTTCTACAATTTTCTTCTCAGCTGTTACTTGGTTAGGTGTGTACCATAAGATTGTTAGTTCATGCACCAAAAAGTTAAAGGGACATTATAGTCCAAAATAAAGTTTCATGATTTACTTTTATTCTCAATTTTGCTTTGTTCTCTTGGTATTTTTAGTTGAAAGCTAAACCTAGGTAGGCTCATATGCTAATGTATTAGCCCTTGAAGGCCCTTTCTTATCTGAATGCATTTTGACAGTTTTTCACAACTAGGGGGCATTTGTTCATGTGTTTCATATTGATATCATTGTGCTCACGCCCGTGGAGTTACCTAGGAGTCAGCACTGATTGACTAAAATTCAAGTCTGTAAAAAAAAAAACTGAAATAAGGGGCAGTCTGCAGAGGCTTAGATACAAGGTAATCACAGAGGTAAAAAAGTATACTACTGTGTTGGTTATGCAAAACTGTGAATGGGTAATAAAGGGATTATCTATTTTTTATTTTTTTAAACAATACAAATTCTGGTTTAGAATGTCCATTTAATAAAAGAACTAGTTGAAATTCTGAATAATGTTTATTTGATTATTTGTTGCTGTTGTCTCTAAACCTAAGAAGCAAAAAAATGTCCATTCCGTTAATGCAAAACACCATGAGGCTGAACAATCTGAATTAATTGAACAGACACAAACACTAGATGTGTCAAAATCAACTATGTCAGAACATGCTGTGATATGAGATGTCATTGCAGAAAATGCAGCATTTCTGCAGAAAGTATGGGACACATGCAGGAACTGTTTGCGCGTTTTCTTCGCAGCGCTGCTCCACATCAGACTGTTCTCTTCAAACAGCACTGTGCTCTGGCTGCACTATGTAAGTTTCCTTACACTGTCTGAAGAGAACACATTGCAACTGAGCTGATGCTTTAGTGCAACTTGTCTAGTTTTATATTGAATTCTATTTAAAAATGACCTGTAGGAAAAAAATAATTGTAAAAAAATATCTAATTGCAGAAAGTGAGTGGTAAGTTCAGAAACCACAATTGACCATGTGTATCACAGATGGTTTTCAGTTGTAAAATGAAGACCACACTCTAAGATTTAGATGTGTTAATAAATAGCATAAAGAACCTGTGTCAACCTAACCAGTGTAAGACCGATAATCCTTATCTCGTCCACCACTTTTTTACAATCAGGATGATTGACACCTCCTGCTAGCGGCCGATTGGCCTCGAATGTGCAGGGGGCGGCATTGCACAAGCATATACTTTCTTTCCTAACTATGTGATCCTATTCTCTGCTCGGCTATACCTTGAACTGAGGAGAGGTGGGATATAATTTAAGCTCCTGTGTCTTGACCTCCTCCTAGTGGTGGGAATTATATCGCACATGTTATAGATCCCTGTGCACTATCATCATTCTGAAAGAAAATAATTTATCAGGTAAGCATAAATCATGGGATATTTTTTTCTGGGAATATAAACGTTTCTATCATGTAGACTGAATATGTTATTTTTTTGGTGCACTGTAGACATCTTGTATGACAACACTATTAGAAACTAAGTTTTATTTAAAATTTCTGCTTTCAGGGTAATACAGTTGAATCTGAACATTTATCAGAACTTACAGAAGAAGAGTATGAATCCCAGTACATCAAACAGCATGACCTTAAAGGTTTTATGTGGCTGGATGCCAAATATTTAAACCCCTTCTTCACCAGAAGGCTGACACAGGAGGTATGTGAATGCTGTATAACTGTCATGTGATATACACATATTACTATGCTAAGTGCATGAGATTTTATTATAAATGATTTAGTTATGTGGAGTGAAACTACTTTGCAATATTCTTTCATTATTTATTTTGCCCCCTTGTCTTATAACGTGGCTCTAAAAATCTTTTCTCATTTTCAGAACTTAAAAGGCACCCTACTGCCATCTAAATGCTAACCCTGCTACATGTCCCTAAATGGCTTTAACTGACAACATGCAGTAATGTTCCCTTATTATGGTTATTTAATAGGATCAAGGGAACATGGCTGAATACAAAAAGTAAACATCTCTAAAAGCTTATCAAACCCAAGGCTATATTATATAGATATAATAGTTAAAGGGCCATTCAGCTCTGCATTTCAACAATGCATAAAATGTTTCATTATTGCAATATATATTCATTAATTATGTTGCTTCCTTTTGCTGTAAAATACATCTGAAAATTGTACTTGTTCCACTTTCTACCAGGGAGGCTTGGGTTATAGGGATAGGAAAGTCAAAATTAAACTTGCATGATTCAGATAAAGTATATTTAAGACACTTAAATTCACTTCTATTTTCAAATGTGCTTTGTTCTTTGGTATCCCTTGTTGAAAAAGAATACGCACATATCCTGCACTAGTGGGAGCTAGATGCTGATTGGTGCCTGCACACATTTGTCTCTTGTGATTGGCTGACTTGATATGTTCAGCCAGCTGCCAGTAGTGCAATGCTGTTCCTTCAGCAAAGGATAACATGAGAATTAAGCAAATTTAATAATAGAAGTAAATTGGAAAGTTGTTTAAAATTGTATGTTCTATTCGAATCATGAATGAAAATTTTGAGATTTCCAATTCCTTTAATACTTTTAGATAATTTATCTGTGAGGTTTTGTTTACCCCCCTCCTACCTCGCATTCTCTGTATTCATTTGCTTTTTTAAGATGGATTATAATTTTTCCATCAACAATCATGATAGTAAAAGTATTTGATAGTGAGCATACAAGGTAGTTTTATTATTGTGTGTGTGTGTATAAATATATGTTTATATTTCGTTATTAGATAACGATTAAAAAGTATGGAAAGAGGTGGAGGGGAATTTTTATTTATTTTTTCTCTCTTTGTTCCTCTTATTGTATTTCCCTTCCCCCTAGAGACCTGCTGTTTCTTACCATTACTTGACATTTTTTTATTAACGCTATCCCCTTTTGAGAATACTTACTGAGAGCCGAATATGTATTATAGTCTACAGGTTTTGGGCCCGTTCTGTAGCCACAGAGTTCCTCCAAAAGTTTATCTGGTCCGTTAGGATCATGCTAATGGCTACCTATATACAGCTATATAAATATCTTAATAAAATGAGAACTTCATATATCTGAGTGTTATTGTGTCTAAAGTAACAATGTTTTTTTTTTCTTTTTTCACTGTCCACTGTGTCACTATTATGTAAATAATGCCGCTATGGTTTGCTGCACTTGCATATGGTTACTGCACTTGCATATAAGTAATATATGTCTGTTTAGTTAAATACGTGTTAAATAAATAACTTACTTATTAACTAAGCTGAATCAAAGAGGGCAGGCTACCCCAGAGTTCATGCTATATCTGCATATTAGTTTGTGATTGGTTAGCAAAAGGGTTCTTTTGGCCTGGGGGGGGGTCAGAGAATAAATCGGTGAAAAGAAAAAAAAAACATAATATAATATGCTCCTTTAACAGAATAAAGTTGCATTATTCTTTGCAGATTTTTTCTCAAATATGAAGGTACATTGTTTATGCATCTTACATGGTCTGCTTACTGTTTTGACATATAGACCAAAACTATATATGGACAGTGAGACAGAGTGACTACACTGGAGTCGGTTACATGACCTTAATGAGCATATTTCTAATATATATTAATATAACTGCATCAGTACATAATGGGGCATAATATTTTGTTTTATTTCTACATAGCACTTATAATTTCACAACGTAAGAGGCCTTCTAGTTAATATGATAAGACATATGTAATGTAACCAGAATAAGTTCATTTTGCCTTTTATCCTCTTGAATGCATGAAACATGCACATGTTATGAGGGGTGTGCAGCAACCTTTGGTCAACCAGGAATTACTTGTAAATCGTTTATAGAGGGATTGACTGGTATTTCTGGACTGCACTGTTTAGTCAGGATCAGACTGATATATTACAGGAAAGTTCTCTGTAAAAGGCACATGCTGAGCATGCAAGAGCAGGCATAAATGAATATGCTTATCCAAAAAGAGAGAATCACTCAACCTGGAAACAAACAATAGCATAATAGCTTGTTCTATGGCTAGTCACCCTTGGAGCTCTAATAAAGTAATGCATTTTATTTTTTACAATAGAACGTTCTTTTTATCTGCTTGTGATTGTATTATTTACCAACTCTTGCCCATAGACAGTCTTCTTATTCTTTAATATTTTGTTGTGGGTTTTATTTTTTTTTGGTCTTGTATTTATGTATTTGTTTTCTTTAGTGATTGTATATTTCCATCATGAATAATAATTGTTGGTGCTTTTCAAAAAGCTTCCATTCAAAAACTTCCATAAGCTGATTTGTGTTTCCCCGTAGGACCTCCATCACGGTCGTATACAGATGAAAACCCTCACAAACAAATGGTATGAAGAGGTGCGGCAAGGACCTTCTGGATCAGAAGATGATGAGCAGGAGCTGCTTTAGAATATTGTGATGTAAACGCTTCTCTGACATTAATTAGCTGCAAGTTATACATGTACTATCTGGGTTAATTGGTCGTACTGAGGAGCTTGCACCCAAGTGAGGTTAAGCAACGTACTTTTATAACAAAGGCGATTTGTGCCTGGAACACTACACCAGTAGCGTAAGAAATGTAATTCTAATCACTGTTATGAATGTAAATTAGCTTTTTTACTGAATTTAACCAAAGTGATATGAGATTCTATGAAAGAGCTTTAAGCCTTTTAAACTACACAGACGCTCTTTGGCTAAATTGTCACAGAAACTTCTTATAATTTTCTTTTAATAGCGGGAACATGAAGGGTGGTTGAATGTTAACTAGGGATACATGTTTAACCGGGAGAATACAATGCATCTTACACGTACTGTTTTTGTTTACACATTTTAAACATTAGACATTGCAGTCACCTAGATCATTAATGTTAATTGTCAATGAAACATGCGTATTTATGTAAAATCCAGCTCTGGTACATATAGGTTGCTATAGGCTTTATCAGATCAAACTTTACTTTAAACTAACTTTATGACAGTGGCTAGTTGTTGACGGTGGACTAAAGCTCATATTGTCTCCTCCGGATAAGGCAAATGGGTGAAGTTTGACTATAGAAAAACAATTGCATTGAAAAATGTGTATTTATTTGTTTTAAAAACATTAAGACTTGGCTAGTATGTTACTCTATAGCAACACAACAACAATTTGTTGTAATTAGAAAATGTTTACTGTCTTAAGATTTTCGCCTTTTTTGTTGTTGTTAATGAAGGGAAAAATGACAACCCTGTCAGTATATACAAGCTTCTTATTGTGTATTTTACACTGTGTGACACTTTTAAACAGAACATTACTTTTTTGTTTAGTAATGTAACCTTTTTAAGGAGAAATTTGCCATCTGAAAGAGCATCTTTTAAAACTAATTACTTTTTTTTTTTTTTTAAAACCTATTTAACTTTCAGTATAACATAGTCTGTCCTTGTTACCCAATACAGATGTGGCCCATGTTTATAATAACTTATGAGCAATGAATGCCCAACGTATCTGATGTTTACAAATGATTTTACATATTTTTATGAAAAACTGTGTTGCCATTTCTTATGTATGGTAGAAATTGTTTGTCCTTTATTATTTTTTCCCATTTAAAACTGCACTCAATTTTTCTCTTTTTGGTAAATAATCACTAGGAATGGATGAGAAGGCTTCCAAGATATTAATATGTATATTAAAAAGAATAAATTGAACTAATAGGGGCCGAATGGCCCTGAATGTAACCGTTTCCGCACGAGACTTCAGGCTCACCAGAAACAGGAGTCTTAAGACCGCTGCTTCTTAACTCGTATGCCTCTTTGAGGCGGCGGACATCAATCCACCCGAAGGCATACAATCGGGATGATTGACACCACCCGATTGGCTGCAAATCTGCAGGGGGCGGTATTGCACAAGCAGTTAACCAGAACTGCTTGTGCAATGATAAATGCCGACAGCGTAAATGTCCGCTCACACTTTGTTAAATAGGCCCCATAGTATTCTAGAGCTTAACCAAAAAAGGCAGTTCCACAGCACCTTGAATAAAATGTCCTTTATTAAACTTTCATGGACAGCATAACATGCAACGTTTCGGGAACGTTATCCCTTAATCATGCATGATGAGAGATGCATGATTAAGGGATAACGTTTCCGAAACGTCGCATGTTATGCTGTCCATGAAAGTTTAATAAAGGACATTTTATTCAAGGTGCTGTGGAACTGCCTTTTTTGTACATATGTAGAGCTAAATGGTCGCTAGCTCATCCAACGTGCACCTGGCCAACTGGCCGCATCCTAGTTTGCTGGATCCACCTACAATTGTTCTAGAGCTTAACCAGTCATTAGTTGTTTTGTAGTGTGCATAACACCAAGCTATTTACAAACCAAATGCCCAAACATAGTAAGTGTCAATATGAAAAGCCAGTAAAGTTCAAAACCACTATATGATAGTTTAAAAGTACCAAGCAAACAAAAAAAGAAGTTATTTTAAAATGAATATTGCTTCTGGCCCCTTTGAAGTAGATGCCAAACTTCGCCCACTGATGACATCACAATCTGGGCTGCATATGGCGTCAAGTCACGTAAGGCTCACTAGATGCAGTGCAAAATGTGATGTCATTAGTGGGCAGCGCTTGGTAGCCATTTTAAAGTGGCCAGAAACAATATTCTTTTTTAACTTTCCTGCTGCATGATATAGAAAGGGTGCAGGAGGCCGTTAAGCTTAATCTAAGGTAAGACTTTAATAAGACTAAGGTGTAGACTGTCCCTTTAAACAGGTGTGCACCAATATAATGTTTTATTCTGACCCCTGTGATCATCTTCTAAATAAAACATAATATTGAACGGTCTGTTACTGCTGCCACATAGTGCACACCTCTGGGCCTACCTAGGTATGTTCTTCCATAAACAATACTAAGAAAATATATATATATTTATAATGACACTTACTTTATGAATCATGAAAGGTTCATTTTGACTTCCATTTCTCTTTAGGCAGAGATCTCAGATGTTTCCAGGGTCCAGTTGCTGTGCTGCAGGGGTTAAGTTACCGTTAACTGGTTTATTTGCTACATTTTATCTTTTTCATTCCCTTGGCTAGTTTAAAGGGACAGTAAACCCAAAATGTTTCTTTTATGATTCAGATAGAGAATAACATTTTTAAAAAAGTTTCCAATTTACTTCTATTATAAAAATGTATTTCATTCTCATGTTATTCTTTGTTGAAGAGTTACCTAGGTAGGTAGCGTGCACATGCCTGAAGCACTACACAACACGAAATAGTGCTGCCATCTAGTGTCCTTGCTAATGAATAACATTGTTGCAAAACTGCTGCCATATGGTGCTGCAGACAGGTGCACACTCTTGAGCTTACATTTCTGCCTTTCAACAAAGGATAACAAGAAAAAGAAGAAAATACTGTATGATAATAAGTAAATTAGAAAGTTGTATAAAATGTTATGTTCTATCCAAATAATGAAAGAAAAATTGTGGGTTTCTTCTGTTAAGTGTGATCAGTCCACGGGTCATCATTACTTCTGGGATATTACTCCTCCCCAACAGGAAGAGCAAGAGGATTCACCCAGCAGAGCTGCATATAGCTCCTCCCCTCTACGTCACTCCCAGTCATTCTCTTGCACCCAACGACTAGATAGGATGTGTGAGAGGACTATGGTGATTATACTTAGTTTTATACCTTCAATCAAAAGTTTGTTATTTTATAATAGCACCGGAGTGTGTTATTCCTTCTCTGGTAGAGTTTGAAGAAGAATCTACCAGAGTTTTTACTATGATTTTAGCCGGAGTAGTTAAGATCATATTGCTGTTTCTCGGCCATCTGAGGAGAGGTAAACTTCAGATCAGGGGACAGCGGGCAGATTATTCTGCAAAGAGGTATGTAGCAGCTTTTATTTTCTGACAATGGAATTGATGAGAAAATCCTGCCATACCAATATAATGTCATGTATGTATATTTTACACTTCAGTATTCTGGGGAATGGTACTTCACTGGAATTACACTGTGTACATAAGACTTTAGCCTATTTTGCAGGGACTAGCAACAGGCTTTTAATAACTCTTAATTTATGTTAAACGTTTTTGCTGGAATGTAAAATCGTTTTCATTTTCTGAGGTACTGGGTGAATAAAATGTTTGGGCACTATTTTTCCACTTGGCAGTTGCTTGATCTAGTTTCTGACAGTTTCTGATCTCTCTCACTGTTGTGTGTGAGGGGGAGGGGCCATTTTTTGGCGCTTTTGCTACGCATCAAAAAATTCAGTCAGCACCTCATTGTATTTCCTGCATGATCCGGTTCATCTCTACAGAACTCAGGGGTCTTCAAAACTTGTTTTGAGGGAGGTAATCATTCACAGCAGAGCTGTGAGATTGTAGTTGACTGTGATAAAAAACGTTTATTCTGTAAAAAAATTTTCTGCTATCAGGGTTAGTTTTTTCAGTCTATTAATTTTCAACTGTCATAAATCTTCTGTGCTTCTTATAGGCACAGTACGTTTTCATAGTATTTTACTTGAATAGTATTCCAAGTTGCAAGTTTATTTGCTAGTGTGTTAAACATGTCTGATTCAGAGGAAGATACCTGTGCTATTTGTGCTAATGCCAAAGTGGAGCCCAATAGAAATTTATGTACTAACTGTATTGATGCTACTTTAAATAAAAGTCAATCTGTACAAATTGAACAAATTTCACCAAACAGCGAGGGGAGAGTTATGCCGACTAACTCGCCTCACGTGTCAGTACCTGCATCTCCCGCTCGGGAGGTGCGCGATATTGTGGCGCCCAGTACATCTGGGCGGCCATTACAAATAACATTACAAGATATGGCTACTGTTATGACTGAAGTTTTGGCTAAATTACCAGAATTAAGAGGCAAGCGTGATCACTCTGGGGTGAGAACAGAGTGCGCTGATAATACTAGGGCCATGTCAGATACTGCGTCGCAGCTTGCAGAACATGAGGACGGAGAGCTTCTGTCTGCGGCTGACGGCTCTGATCCAAACAGATTGGATTCAGATATTTCAAATTTTAAATTTAAGCTGGAGAACCTCCGTGTATTACTAGGGGAGGTGTTAGCGGCTCTGAATGATTGTAACACAGTTGCAATACCAGAGAAGATGTGTAGGTTGGATAAATATTTTGCGGTACCAACGAGTACCGACGTTTTTCCTATACCTAAGAGACTTACTGAAATTATTACTAAGGAGTGGGATAGACCCGGTGTGCCGTTCTCACCCCCTCCGATATTTAGAAAGATGTTTCCAATAGACACCACCACACGGGACTTATGGCAAACGGTCCCTAAGGTGGAGGGAGCAGTTTCTACTTTAGCTAAGCGTACCACTATCCCGTTGGAGGATAGCTGTGCCTTTTCAGATCCAATGGATAAAAAGTTAGAGGGTTACCTTAAGAAAATGTTTGTTCAACAAGGTTTTATATTGCAACCCCTTGCATGCATTGCGCCGGTCACGGCTGCGGCGGCATTCTGGTTTGAGTCGCTGGAAGAGACCATTAGTTCAGCTACTCTGGATGACATTACGGACAAGCTTAGAGTCCTTAAGCTAGCTAATTCATTCATTTCGGAGGCCGTAGTACATTTAACTAAACTTACGGCTAAGAATTCAGGATTCGCCATTCAGGCACGCAGAGCACTGTGGCTAAAATCCTGGTCAGCTGATGTTACTTCTAAGTCTAAATTACTTAATATACCTTTCAAAGGGCAGACCTTATTTGGGCCTGGTTTGAAAGAAATTATCGCTGACATTACAGGAGGTAAAGGCCACGCCCTGCCTCAAGACAGGGCCAAACCTAAGGCCAGACAGTCTAATTTTCGTTCCTTTCGGAATTTCAAAGCAGGAACAGCATCAACTTCCTCTGCTCCAAAACAAGAAGGATCTGTTGCTCGCTACAGACAAGGCTGGAGACCTAACCAGTCTTGGAACAAGGGCAAGCAGGCCAGGAAACCTGCTGCTGCCCCTAAAACAGCATGAATTGAGGGCCCCCGATCCGGGATCGGATCTAGTGGGGGGCAGACTTTCTCTCTTCGCCCAGGCTTGGGCAAGAGATGTCCAGGATCCCTGGGCGCTAGAGATAATATCTCAGGGATACCTTCTGGACTTCAAATACTCTCCTCCAAGAGAGAGATTTCATCTGTCAAGGTTGTCAACAAACCAAACAAAGAAAGAGGCGTTTCTACGCTGCGTACAAGAGCTTTTGTTAATGGGAGTAATCCATCCAGTTCCACGGTCGGAACAGGGACAAGGGTTTTACTCAAATCTGTTTGTGGTTCCCAAAAAAGAGGGAACTTTCAGACCAATCCTGGACTTAAAAATCCTAAACAAATTCCTAAGAGTTCCATCGTTCAAAATGGAGACTATTCGGACAATTTTACCCATGATCCAAAAGGGTCAGTACATGACCACAGTGGATTTAAAGGATGCTTACCTTCACATACCGATTCACAAAGATCATTACCGGTACCTAAGGTTTGCCTTCCTAGACAGGCATTACCAGTTTGTTTCTCTTCCATTCGGATTGGCTACAGCTCCAAGAATCTTCACAAAGGTTCTGGGTGCTCTTCTGGCGGTACTAAGACCGCGGGGAATCTCGATAGCTCCGTACCTAGACGACATTCTGATACAAGCTTCAAGCTTTCAAACTGCCAAGTCTCATACAGAGTTAGTACTGGCATTTCTAAGGTCACATGGATGGAAGGTGAACGAAAAGAAAAGTTCACTCGTTCCACTCACAAGAGTTCCCTTCCTGGGGACTCTTATAGATTCTGTAGAAATGAAGATTTACCTGACAGAAGACAGGTTAACAAGACTTCAAAGTGCTTGCCACACCCTTCATTCCATTCAACACCCGTCAGTGGCTCAATGCATGGAGGTAATCGGCTTAATGGTAGCGGCAATGGACATAGTACCCTTTGCACGCTTACACCTCAGACCACTGCAACTGTGCATGCTAAGTCAGTGGAATGGGGATTACTCAGACTTGTCCCCTTCTCTGAATCTGGATCAAGAGACCAGAAATTCTCTTCTATGGTGGCTTTCTCGGCCACATCTGTCCAGAGGGATGCCATTCAGCAGGCCAGACTGGACAATTGTAACAACAGACGCCAGCCTTCTAGGTTGGGGTGCCGTCTGGAATTCTCTGAAGGCTCAGGGACAATGGAGTCAGGAGGAGAGTCTCCTACCAATAAACATTCTGGAATTGAGAGCAGTTCTCAATGCCCTCCTGGCTTGGCCCCAGTTGACAACTCGGGGGTTCATCAGGTTTCAGTCGGACAACATCACGACTGTAGCTTACATCAACCATCAGGGAGGGACAAGAAGCTCCCTAGCAATGATGGAAGTATCAAAGATAATTCGCTGGGCAGAGTCTCACTCTTGCCACCTGTCAGCAATCCACATCCCGGGAGTGGAGAACTGGGAGGCGGATTTCTTAAGTCGTCAGACTTTTCATCCGGGGGAGTGGGAACTTCATCCGGAGGTCTTTGCTCAAATACTTCGTCATTGGGGCAAACCAGAGATAGATCTCATGGCGTCTCGACAGAACGCCAAGCTTCCTCGTTACGGGTCCAGATCCAGGGATCCAGGAGCAGTCCTGATAGATGCCCTGACAGCACCTTGGGACTTCAGGATGGCTTACGTGTTTCCACCCTTCCCGATGCTTCCTCGATTGATTGCCAGAATCAAACAGGAGAGAGCATCAGTTATTCTAATAGCACCTGCATGGCCACGCAGGACTTGGTATGCAGACCTGGTGGACATGTCATCCTGTCCACCTTGGTCTCTACCTCTGAAACAGGACCTTCTGATACAGGGTCCTTTCAAACATCAAAATCTAACTTCTCTGAAGCTGACTGCTTGGAAATTGAACGCTTGATTTTATCAAAACGTGGGTTTTCTGAGTCAGTTATTGATACCTTAATACAGGCTAGGAAGCCTGTTACCAGAAGGATTTACCATAAGATATGGCGTAAATACCTATATTGGTGCGAATCCAAAGGTTACTCTTGGAGTAAGGTTAGGATTCCTAGGATATTGTCTTTTCTACAAGAAGGTTTAGAAAAGGGTTTATCCGCTAGTTCCTT